>NW_013665921.1:44723-52588 GCF_000517525.1 Limulus polyphemus
AGTATATTGTCAAAACATATATACAATGTTTAGTACGTTATATAAAACCAATTTTGGATATGCAAATCAGCAAGTCACGTAACATCCACAGTCAATATAAAGTCGCGGTGGAACGAAATGCACCAAGACTACGTTTTGATACTATTCGGCATTTCGTAGATAGATGATGCCACTGAAAATGTATCGCTTTTAAAAAGGGTATGTAACAACTATTTCCGACTAAAAATATTCATACGCTCAGAACATAAAGATTTGTTCAGAATATATATTTAGAATTTCCTGGACGGGGATTATCCTTTTTACTTAATGGTACTGAAAACCAAAATGTGGATCAATAGAGAGTAAATGGGCTTTCCAGAAAGAGACCTACAGCATGTCGTACCTCAGTCATAGTAAGCACAATAGGGCGTTTTGTATGAGGTAAAATAATCCAATGTGTGTGTGTGTTTTTCTTATAACAAAGCCACCCGGGCTATCTACTGTGTCCACCTAGGGGAATCGAACCCATGAGTTCAGTGTAGACTTACCACTGTCCACCGGGAGACAAAGAATCCAAAAGTCGACCACGTGCTCTAGGCAACATTACAGAACATAATCAGGAAGGCTCGAAGGCTCTCCGTCTGTAAAAGTGGTCCACAGGGTATAGGTTCATCAAGGGAAGGCTTACAGGCATACCTCCCATGTTAACCAATACATACTTACAGCAGCTGGAGAATGAAATGGGTGTATTGACGCTATTCCATTCAAAAAATACCAGTCAAATCACCAGACGCAGTGGCTATAGATTTCTGGATGAGTTGGCTGAAGAAATGGACGTTGGGAAGCCTTTTCCCTCGTACATTAAATGTGTGATGGAAATAATGCAGGAGGATTGGGTGTGCTTTGGACTAGGCAGCCTCACGACGAAGTATTTTGTAATGGTAACTACACTGCATGACTATTGTCAAGATGCACGATCGTTAGAAAGAGCATGATGTAGCAACATGTATTGTAATAACATGGTGAGGCTCCATAATCGTTTTAATATAACATATTCACAGCTCTGAGGATAATAACAGAAACGAAAAATGTTTCAACAATGAAATTAAGATACAAATAAAAACTTTTCATTATTTGTCCTCCTCGTAGCCCCCTAGCGGCTCAGCCGCAAATCTCTGGAATTATGACGCTAAAATTCGGGTTTCGATACCTATAGTAGGCACAACACAAACAGACCATTGTATAGGTTTGTGCGTAACAACAAACATACGAAATTCCTCTCGCAAACGAAATAAATACCTTAAAAGAAATTTTAAGATAAATGTATATACATTTTAAACTTCTCTATATCTGTAGTAAACTGAAATGAGGATTAAAAGAAGCAATTTGTAATCTAATAGAAGGATCACTCTGAATCACGAAATCAGGAAGTCCTTTAAGTCCTATATTTAATTTGTAGGAACTTGATGAATTACTTAAGTTGTGTATTTCTCTTTTATGAGCAGTGTTTCTTTAATTGACCTGTTATTAAGCTTTTAAAACAACTGCTCTAGACAGATATAAAAAATATTAAAAAGTTAAGACTTGGTCTAGAAACCCTCGTGTAAAGTTTAACATTAATCATACTCCTCACAAGTCGCCATATTTATTGCTTACGACGATAGTATGGTTGAAATACTATTTAACACTATTTTTTTCTTTGAAAATCCTAAGAGAGTGAATAAAGAATGTTGTATTATAAATATAATAGGCCCAATACTAATGTCTTATGACAAGTATAATCAATTTTAATCATGTTTCTTCAGCATAGTAAAAACGTTCACACCATAGCAACTGTTGTAATAATTGTTTATATAAATAGTGTTCCGTCGAGTGCCGTGTTTATCAACATAAATGTCTATCTGATTCTTGTAAATGTCAGCTGTTAATAAACTATGGTTCTGGTCTTGTGTCCTTTCTGGGACGGGGTGTGACGGCCCGCAGGGGCGGGTGTTTGCCCCAGACTAGAAGCATATACTTTCTCAACAAGTCCGACAACAGGAAAACAGCATTTCCGGTCTTCTTCTCGGCCTCTCCGCTCGCTTGATCCGGCAACCCATGTAAACAAATTACAAATCACGAAAACCATAGACAAGCCCCCTAAGTTTTTATCAACATATGAGCTTCAACTGCCATATAAACCATGAAATGGGCGAAGGAAAATTCAAGAAATTGCTGACCACCCCTGGGTTATTAAATCTAAATACCTACCACGATTGGATTGGATTGACGTGTTTGTTATGTCCAAGCCAGTCTGAAGAACTGTTTTACCGCGTCATTTGCAATGGATATGACAGACATAATGTGGTTCAAATACCAGTATATACTCTTAAAAAAACTACAATAACAAAATTCCTAAGGGACTGAATAGAAAATGCAGTGTTAAGATATAATAGGCTTAATTCTAGTGTCTTATGAAAAGTATAATAACGTTCTTCGCCAGCTTAGAAAAGGCGTTAACACCATAACTAAAATTTAACATATTAACAGTTTTTATTGCAAAGAGTTCTGAAACTCATCATAGAATATCATTGTTAAGTCAAGACGTCAACAGATGCTGTGTAAAGGAACATAGATAGGAACAACAAACAAACTTCAAAGAAACGTGCAAGGCATGCTTTCTGGTAAAACTGACACCTTGTGAATAGGAATTGAACTATTAATGGATGAATTTAAAAGGACGTGCAGTATAAACACCTGAAAATGCACACGTACAAGCAAATATTGATGTCTTCGAGACGGGTCTTATAAACTAAAGGCATGTGTGTAGGCATTTCACTGCTGCCTAAGCGCGTGCTACTGGACCATTTCTTGTACGCTGTTGTGTAAACAGTTCTGGGTGTCGCACGTTCGTATTTACTTTGTGTTGTATTCTTCAGTTTAGTCTCCAAGCGTTTGTTTGTGTAGTCGTTTCGTAATGCTTCTATGGCTTGGAGATGCGCTCGGGGACCTAGCGACTAAATCCTCGTGTATACAACTCCTTCGGTTGATGCTGGGCTCTCGTGAATTTGAAAAATTTTCTATTTTTCTTGAGCAACGGTCAAGCAATTGAACAAAAGGTGGGTTTTGAGTCTCAAACATGTCGAATGCTAGGAGCCGGATAAGTGTTTTCAACTTCACATTTTATTTATTTTTAATAAATGGTTTCTTTATGCGTGAAAGAAGCAGAAGCCAGATTAAACAAAACCCGAAACTTCAATTAAGTCTTATATATATAATTTCGTATCATAAATAACATTCTTGGCAACGTATTTCCCTTTTGTTATTGATAGTCTCCAAAGGAATCTAACACAACAACTTTCTCGTTGAACTCAAAGTTCCATATTACTGTAGCCAAATGATCAAGAGAAGACGTCAATGTCGCTATACTCGGGGGTGAAACTCTGCCTGTACTCACCAGAACTTTAACACCGATTATTTTTGGAATTTCGAGTGGAGCACAGTCTCATTTTGGAAGCCGGTACAGAGGACTATTGTTGTTTGAATTTCTTGGCAGTTCAATTTGAATGGTGTATGAAATAAAGAGATATCCCTAACTTACAGAAAATGTGATATACTATACACTATGAGGCATAATTTCACTACTAATCAAACTCCATTTTCACAGTCTAGTTTTTTGACAAGTCAATACGTCTAACTACATTGCATCTAATATCTCAACAATCTAAACGTCTGTTAAAATGAATATTTCATTCCCTACATTTTTAAACTTCAACTCTGAGATAATTGTCAGATTCTAGCTTCAGTTTATGTAAACTTAACAAGGTCAGTCAGTTAACACTTTTTTTGCCAGAATTTTGTCTAGGGGCAAGTTGAAATTATTAAGATTAATACCTATAAATGCGACTCGATGGTGTAACAAAAGGTTTATTACGCTATAAAAGCTGAAATCAGTCGAAACAGTAAAAGCACCAAGTCTAAAATTAGAGGTAAAAATCACACAAGACTACATTTATTTTTCACCTCAATCATCTTAATTAGTCCATTATGGTTTTTAAATCTTCAAGAGAATATGCAGTCTATTGTAATAGTCGTTTAGCCATTACGACTTATACAGGGCTCACACTAGGAGTAACTTGTCGTTTTTCTTTTGCTTGTTTTGAAAATGATAAACATTCTCCTGTTATCACTAGGAACTATTAATTGTTATAATAATGGTTTTATTATCACTTTAAATGTTTTGTACTGCATGTAAACTAACGTTCTGGATAAACTTTTGTCCCCCATCAAGCCCAGCCCACTTGGTTCTGGTATATAGTATGGAACGAAAATCCTCCTGGGCAGTGATATGTGTTAGGCACAAAATATATTTCAAATGCTATTTTTACACGTAACGCATTTGAAATTCGTAATGAAGTAATCAAAAGGAATGCAATGCAATCAAATAGACATTTGGAATTTAACTTGATTTTTATCATGCAGTAGTATTGGGCCAAAGAGCTTCGTTTTATGATTTTATTTTTATTTTACCACTATAAATCGTGCAGTATAAATGTTTCATGTGGGCTCTATTATACTAATACTGGATATATCCTAATAGAAAATGTTGTTATGTTATGAACGTCTTTACGAAGCATGATCAAAATTAATTATACTTGTTATAAGACACTTGTATTAGGCCTATTATCTTTTTTAAAACTGTATTCTTTATCCAGTCCTTAAAGGATTTCCAGAATTAGAAAAGTGTATAATAATAGCATTTAAATCGCACTCTGTTCGTCATATCTATTTGTTACAACGCGTTTGGCCCCAAAATATAATAGGCCTAATATTAATGTCTTATGACAAGTGTAATTAATTGGAAAACTTTGTTGTTATCGAAAGCGCTACACAAGCCTCTCTTATATTAACCCATTGCTTTACTAACGCTAGTGATAGCGTAACACAAAGTTTTGTTATCCCCCACCCCCAAAAAAAAACGAAAAAAAAACTACAAAATTTATTTTGCCCAACGTTTAGCCATTACGACTTATACAGGGCTCACACTAGGAGTAACTTGTCGTTTTTCTTTTGCTTGTTTTGAAAATGATAAACATTCTCCTGTTATCACTAGGAACTATTATCTCAGAAAGCTTAACTGTTTGAATTTGGACAATGTTTCACTAACACTATTGATAGTGTGATAAAACTTCCAGGCAAAAATGCAAATAAATGCGGCTAACCATCACGAGAAATATTTTAAATCACAACGTTTTGCTGTATCAGTTTTATCAAAGGATATTTACAACATATCAGCTAAGGCGATGTTGACACCAAGAAAAGTATTTATAATACCAGCGTTTCGCTCTATTTTGTAACAAATTGTACCTTAAAAAAACAAACAATAACAACAACATTCTGAAGCCAAAAACGTCACAAAAAAAAGGAAACTTCTGGTACAGGGTATCACAGTACAATTACAATATAGCCAAACTGTTTGTTTGCTGTTTTGAATTTTCATGCAAAGCTACACAAGAGCTATTTGCGCATTGGCATATATGATAATGATCTGATAGACTAGAAGGATGGTATCTCGTGAACAGTACTTATTGTCAGCTCTTATCTGACCGAATAGTGGGATTTGATGGTCATTCTTATAACGCACCCACGACCTCCTAGTGCAGTAAATGTTTTTTTCTTTTTGGTTTTTTTTGCAACAACAGGATGCTAACCATGAACACTCGGATTCTCAGTCTAAGCACGCTAGTCAGTAAATCATGTTTTGGCCTGTAACCAAACGGATTATAAAGGTTAACAGTGTGTATAAAGAGAAAAACAATGTGAACAGAGAGAAAATAATAAAAACAATGTAAATAGAGAGAAAAACTTAAAAATTTGAATAGAGAGAAAAATAAAAAACAATGTGAATAGAGCGAAAATAATAAAAATAATATAAATAGAGAGAAAAAGTATAAAAAAACAATGTGTATAGAGAGAAAACTTAAAAATATAAATAGAGAGAAAACCTAAAAAAATGTGAATAGAGAGAAAAACTTAAAAATATGAATAGAGAGAAAAATAAAAAACAATGTGAATAGAAAGAAAACTAAAAAATGTGAATAGTGAGAAAAACCAAAAAGAACAATGTCAATAGAGAGAAAATAATAAAAATAATGTAAATAGAGAGAAAAAGTATAAAAAACAATGTGTATAGAGAGAAAACTTAAAACAATGTGAATAGAGAAAAAAACCAAGAAAAATATGAATAGAGAAAAAACAATAAAAAACAATGTAAATAGAGTATAGAGAAAAAAAGGGATTAAAGAGAAATAAAAAATAATGTGAATAGAGAGAAAAACTAAACAGAACAATGTGAATAGAGAGAAAAACTAAACAGAACAATGTGAATAGAGAGAAAAACTAAACAGAACAATGTGAATAGAGAGAAAAACTAGACAGAACAATGTGAATAGAGAGAAAACTAAACAGAACAATGTGAATAGAGAGAAAACTAAATAGAACAATGTGAATAGAGAGAAAACTAAACAGAACAATGTGAATATAGTCTTGGTTGGTTGCTTGAAGTTAAGCACAAAGCTACACAATAGGCTATCTGTGCTCTGCCCACCACGAGTATCGAAATCCGGTTTCTAGCCTTGTAAGTCCGCAGATATTCCGCTGTGCCACTAGGGGTATTAAATACAGACCAAAAACAATGTGAATACAGAGAAAAACTAAAAAAACAATGTGATTAGAAATAAAACAATGAAGATAGAGCGAAAAATTAAATGACATATTTTTATTTCTATAAAAAATCAATTCAGTTTTTCTTGATCATACAAATCAACAAAAAAAAAAGACTTTTTTGATACTCATTTTAGACGTGACAGAATGTATACCGAACATCAGTGCTGTTGAGATACGTAACGATTCATGACCTTCGTTAAGTAATTTTATATGGAATAAATTTACCGCCATGTTATGAATGTAGGAACTAGCAAAAGAAGGAGCTAAATTTGGTGATGAACTGTTTGAATTAACTTCTCATTATTTTTGTTTGCAGTAGAGACTTCTAAGTAAGTATTGATTTCTGGCAGGTTAAATTCCAATATTAACATTTTATTCTTTGTAGTAAATATTTTTAACGTTTTATTTATAACTAGACTAACCAGATTCTGACTTGCAGACACCAAACTTAAAGTATTTATCCAATTCTAATTGGATAATTTGTGCCAACTTTGACTTCTAATGTTTAGAATAGAAACTATTTCATATAAAACATATTTAAGAACTAGCTGGAGTTATGTAAGTTCATGATTAATGAAAGGTTACCTTATGACATGAAAAGTTGCTTCTCTTATATATGTAATTGTAAAAAAAAAAAAAAACACACGTAAAAACGCCCATAAAAACTGCAAAACACAAAATGTGAAATCCCAAATTTGCATATATCTCCGCATAGACCCAAGAAACCTTCATGCCAAATTTGGTGAAGATCCATTAACAGGAGGCGAAGTAGTGGTAAAAAACGCCCATATATATACCTCAGAACTGAAAATTTATATGTAGTTCCCCATGAACCGAATGAACCTCCATACCAATTTTGGTGAAGGTCCATCCACACCCTGTAAAGTAGTTATATGGACATACAGCAGACAGTACTATGATATTTATATAGATTTTAACTAAATGAAGACTTTTTAGGGACTTAATGAGCCATTGCCTGTTTGGATGACCTTATCTGACCTTGCTGTTTTCGGGTGAAGACAGGCCGGGCTGACCGGGTTAACGTACCCAAACTGTGAAACAGTGGGTTCATGGCTCGCGCCCTTTAGCTGCAAAATGCGCTCTGCAATTTCTAGCCGTAGATGTGTTATAAATGTGACGATTAAATCCTATTATTCAGTTAGAGTTGCCAGTGGGTGTTT
>NW_013665921.1:52723-59911 GCF_000517525.1 Limulus polyphemus
CCCACCGCCAGCTCTTGGGCTACTCTTTTACCAACGAATAGTGGGATGTACCTTCACATTATAACGCCCCCACGGCTGAAAGGGCGAGCATGTTCGGTGGGACAGGGATTCGAACCCGCGACCCTCAGATTGCGAGTCGAGCGCCCTAACCACCTGGCCATGCCGGGCCTATTTTGTGCTACAGCATTTCAAAAATTGTGTTGTTTAAAGACTGTAAGGAATTTAATGCTTTATTTTAATAAAGTTAATTATTTTATTGTTTATTATTTAATATGAAACAACTGTATACTAGTTCGAATTTTGGACTTCTGACAGAATTTTTTAAATGTTTCAGCAAAATAAAGACTAGATGATCTTCCTCAGGGTCCCCGAAAGTGTTCTGTTTCAATAATAAATAAAACCCAAATTAAGAATTACAGATATCTTTATTTCTTGATGAGTATACTGAAATGGACGGAAATTGCCTGTTGTAAAAAAACACAATGTAGAGGACGACTTTTCGAAAGTTTTCCGCCTTTCGTCTTCGTGTGGACCTCTACATTGTGTTTTTTACAACAGGCAATTTCCGTCCATTCCAGTATACTCATCATGAATACTCTGCCTAAACAGTCTATCAAATAATTTGTACTTCTCACTTTTAAAGTTGTATGTAATGCTGTGTTGTAGCCTGCAGATTGCATAATTATTCTCGTGATTTTGTGACTTTCACACATTTTACTGACGTCTCGACAATACAAGTTGCAACGTTAAGCGTCCCTTATGTGACGTCATTTTAATGTCTACTGACTGACTGATAGACAACACACCACTGTATAGTGCTACGAGTGGTTAAAACAGGTGACCCCCCCCCCCAGACGGCTTTCGGGTAGTAACTCGAAAGTAAAACTTCTGAGGAACATGTTGATATTATTGGTAGTAGCTTAGCAAATTCAAGTTATGTGCATAAGTAATTTTAAAGAAAAATATAGGTACATTTTATATTTTTTTTCCTATACTGTAAAATATTTTATATGTAATTGAACCAATAACACGCAACTTGGTAATATCTTACACTGACCCCCCTGTGGCACGGTGGCATGTCTGCGAACTTATACCGCTATAAACCGGGTTTCGATACCCGTGGTGGGCAGAGCACAGATAGCTCTTTGTGTAGCTTAGTGCTTAATAACAAACAACAACTTACCAAGGCTTATAGACTTTACCATCAAAACAATTTTTGAGTATTTTCAACCTGAACAGCACTCAGTACAAAGCAAGGTTAAATGGCCAGGTCAGAGACCTCTAAGGGTCACCCGAGGGGACGGCGATAAGTTTACGTATTTACAACGGTAAAATCCAGGGTTTAATTCTCCCCAGTGGACAGTGTAAATAACCCAATGTGGGTTTGCTGTAAAACAAACAAAAACCCTAAGGTTTTAAGCATCGCCACCACTAATATGGAACTGCTGCTCAGCTACACTCGCCGCCTAGCGGCCAGTTTTAAACGAATGGCGGGATTAACTGCCACAGTCGTAACGCTCCCACAGCTGAGTTTCAGATAAGTATATTTATTATGCAGACAGTAGTTTAGTAGAGAGACTACAGTATTCCTCCCCTCAGGCTTAAGAACAGATTATTATTGAGGACACATAAAAGTCTGGACTTCTGAAGCTCACCCTTTAAGGATCAGTTTGAGAGAACATTTATAAAATATAGTATATCACTTTAAACATGTCATCTGGGTAAGATGAAGATATACTGTCTTGGTATTCATGATGTCAGAAAAACACGTAGGTTCAAGAAGTCTTTATATAAAATAATGAAATTGGCCTTCTTATTACTTGATAGCGCAGAATGTTTTGGGATATATTTCTTTAACTTGGCATATTTTTTCAGAAACAGTTGAAGACAGTGTTTAGAAGTAGATGTGTGTTTGTTATTCTCACTAGCAAGGACTTTTGAAGCCTCTCCCCCTCCATCCGTATGCACCCATATTAAACTAATGAACGCACGCTTGAATTGCAATACAATCACACTCGCTTAAGGTGTTTACTTGACCTTCATAATACACTGAAATAACTAGTGTAAATTAATTCTATATATCAAATACTGATATAGATATAAGAATTAAATATTAGATAGAAAAAATTCACACATAGCGAAACTTTTGTTTATTTTTTGTCACAACGTTTCACCAGGTTTACTGACATCATCAAGAAACAATCTCAAATTTTAAAATTCACACATAACGAAACTTTTATTTATTTTTGTCACAACGTTTCACCAGGTTTAGCTGACATCATCAAGAAACAACCTCAAGGTTGTATAGTCAAAGATGAAAATTATCCAAAAAGACAAGTGGCACAGAGGTAAGTCTGCGGACTTACAATGCTAGAAACCGGGTTTCGATACCCGTGGTGGGCAGAGCACAGATAGCCCATTGTGTAGCTTTGTGCCTAACTTTAAACAAACAAACAAACACATGTAAAGCCTCATGTACCATGCCTATCTCATTCTATAAATGAGTTGTCACATGTAAAGCCTCATGTACCATGCCCATCACATTCTATAACTGAGTTGTCATGTATAAAGCCTCATGTACCATGCCTATCACATTCTATAAATGAGTTGTCACATGTAAAGCCTAATGTACCATGCCTATCATATCCTATGATGTTATTGTATTTATGTAGTTGGACATGAATGAAATAACAAATGTACTAAGCAGAATATGGATTAGATTCAAAGTAAAAAAAAAGTGTAAAAACATGGAATGATTATAAAATAAATATATTTCCATACACAACATTTTTTGGTAAACACCTTGTCTTTCTGGATAACCGCCATATTTGACTAAGATCTTGAGATTTTTCTTGATCGAACTTTTGATAAAGCGACGTTATAGAATAGTGACTTTTTAAAATTATGTTATCAGGATGTGTAAACATCAACTGTTTTCGTTTGTTGCTATTTCACTTATTTTTCTTTTCCCTTCCATAATGATATCAATTCATTTTTTTTTCTCTCCTAAAGTATTAACAAAGCGTTGTAATATTTTATTCCTCTAGCGGGTAAACTCGTTTTTCACGTACGAAGCGTTTTTAAACCTTAGGCCTAATTGTCGATTTTTAGACGCCTGTTGGAATTGTATTTGAGATGTAATGGTATTGCGTTATTTATAAGATCCTGAAAGGTAAAGAATTAACTTAATTAGTTTGCATGTTTGTTTATGTTACTGAAGTAATTGTCTTTGAAGCTAATGTTATAGACGTCGTAGTTTTGCACTCGTATAAACGTAAAAGTACCACTATACAATTAGCCTATAAGAATACTGAGTTTCCTTGTGAGCTAGTACACATGCACGCACAGACTGACGGATACACATTGTTCTTTTAATTTCATAGAGGTGCAGTTACACGCAGAATGTCCGAACGTTTCCAGTCTCCTATGAAGTATTTTACGACATTGCAGGAATAAACTTTGTGGAGACTTCTTGGATACATTGACGCCATTCATCCTTTCTTGCAACCTTGCGAGCGCAACCCTTTTCCTTTATGCAACTCCATATAAAACGTCCATAAGCGAAATGTCTGGAAAAAGTGGGGTCCAGCTGATCGGTCCGTTCTGCCCAGTCCACCTATTGAGGAATGTTTTATCAACTGTGTTGCGTACGCTAAGGCTCCAGTGTGGAGGATCACCGTCCTGCTGGAATAGCACGTTAATAATATATATTGGGACTATTAAAAAATCAAATTTAAACACTAGTTTTGCATGTGCAACAAACCACATGTCTCTATGTTAAACGTTTTTTCCAGTAAGACTTTTCAAAAGTGTTTCCAGAATTCTTCCACACCATATATAATTGTAACGTTTCTTTTCAAATGTTTAGTTGCTAACGTTTTCCATATAATTTCTTTCTGAATCTTACACAAACGGCTCTCACACAAGAAAACACAGTAATAATATATATATGTGGTCATGTTTGTTGATTGTATGTATTTTGCAAGTAATATTGCTAAAAGCGTCTTTCTACACATTGCTGGCGAGGGACGCAGGTGCAGCAGAGAATTTTGTAGATTTACCTCGAACAATTTAAGTTCTAAACTCACATAAATCTTCTTACCTATTTATGCATGTTATTCTTAGGGTAAAACTCGAAAATAGGGAAATACGCACTTGGGAATAATAAGGATAACTTTATAGAAGGATAAACTATAGAGATTAATTTAAATGTATAGTGTTTCGAATGGAATAATTGTTAACTGTAATTACGAGGATAATGATGTTGTGAGCTGGAAAAATGGGCAGAAGAGTTAAACATACGAAAGCTTTTAAGTTGTAGTGGTGAGGACGAACCGGCATTAGCAATTAAACACATCCAGTTTGTAAGAAAACAAAGGGAACTCTAAGCAAGTCAATAAGATAATTCGATACATTACGCACAAAAACGTGTTCCCGTGAGGGTTAAAGTATTTAAAACGGAGGAGTTTGCTTTGCTTGTTTCGTAGTTAAACACAAAGCTACACAATGGGCCATCTGTGCTCTGCCCACCAAGGGTATCGAAACCTGGTTTTTAGGATTGTAAATCCGCAAACATGCCGATGTGTCACTGGGAGGCAAAACGGAGGGGGAAAAGAAAAGCGCGGAATGGCTTTCGATATGGTAATATTTCTTTATACACCAATTGAATTTTAAAGTATTTCACCGGTAGCCTATTAACTTATTACAAATATATATATAAACAAGAATTAAAAATTTCCACACGTCGTGTAGTTTTTGCAACTCTTAGGAAGGTATCTTCAAACCTGCTGCTTCCTTGGTGGATCTTAATAGCTGATTACTGAAATATTTGCCCCCCAGCCGCACAGCGGTATGTCTGCGGACTTACAACACTAGAATCCGGGTTTCGATAGCCGTGGTGGGTAAAGCACAGATAGCCCATTGTGTAGCTTTGTGATTAATTACAAACAAACAAAATCAAAAGATCTTCACTTCCCTGAAACCCTTTATAAAATGAACGTTGATTCAACTCATTGATATATGTAGGAACAATCGCTATGGTAATTCTAAATTGAGCCAACTTGTGTATTTAAATTTACCGGATTTGTTTTAAAACTCCTCCCACAGTTCTTAACAAAGTGACTTGAATGTTTGCATTTAGGCTCTTATTTCCATAAAATATAAGCAAAGAAAAACATTTTCGATAGAATTGTCAGGGGACCCAAAAGTGAGGGGTGATGACGTTTTGGAAATATTAAGTTTGGCTGAAACGATGCATTTGAAAATTGGTTTTTTCATTTAAGGAGACGTTCAAAATAAATATTTTAATTGAGATGTGGAAAAGTTTATAATTTGAGGCTCTATGTGAGTGCTAAAGAGTTTTGGGACTTTCAAAATTGAATCGAAGAATTTACATAAAATACGGCACATACATAAAAGAAGTATATACGTTTTGATTTCCAAATTTTTCATATTGAACTCTCCAATGGAGGCTTAAAGAGGATTTGGAGGTTCTTAGGATTTATTTTAATATTAACATAACATGTATGTGATAGGTCAAAACAGGGTGCGAAACATTTTCACGCGTTTATTGTTTTTCTTGAGTTTTCAAGGATAGTTTATTAATAATTTTATGCTCTTAATTCAACTTCGCATAATATTAAGTACAAAAAATATCACTTACATTAGCACAAGCCTTTTTTTTTAATGTTACTGTTGTATAAAATATTAAAAATTAATAAAAATATGCCACTATTAAAAATTCAATTAATGTTATATTGTATTAGAGAAAATAAATAACTGAAACGTTGGAACATTTTCTTTTGTTGTCTTTGTGAAGAATGTTTTACTTTTTTTTTCAAAAGAATGCTAAGAATAAAAATCTTCATTTTATAACTTAAACCCAAATATTTGTTTGTTTGTAATTAAGCACAAAGCTACATAATGGGCTATCTGTGCTCTGCCACCACGGGTATCAAAACCCGGATTCTACCATTGTAATTCCGCAGACATATCGCTGTGCTACAGGGGGGACAAACCCAAATATAACCAAGCCTGAAATAATATGAAAGAGTGTGCTCAGAAATCTTTTGTAGCCGCAGTATCACCTGGTGTTTGCTACACAGAAGAATATCATGAGTAATATTAAACTGTTTGCGAAAACTTTTAACATTTTGTCAGAAGCTGAAATATCGTGTTTTAAAATAAACCTAAATCTGTAATTCACGTTTGATAATCTTCTTTTATTTTCTGCCGAAAACTTAGGTTCAGAAATATTGTCTGAAATATCTTCTTGTTTCATATAAAATATAAAAAAATTCTCGAAAATAGCAATTTCTATTTACGTTGAAAAAATAAAAAAAATTGCGCCATCTTTTATAAGTTACAAACCACACGTATCTAATTCTGCTCGCCTTGCGAACGAGTTCGATTAATTAAAGTCTGTTTTTTTTTGTAAACTATGTTTCTTTTCGCGCAGTTAAACTAAGCCAACAAGAAAGAAAAACAAATTAAAACAAAGGACTTGAGTATTGATTTTTTTATGTAAATTGACTGCGATAAAAGTCTTTACAAATGATGTTCTTTGAGTTAGCATTAAGTAAATATTTTTTTGTTTAAAAGAAAACTTGAACATAGTAAAAAGGAACTTAAAATGTTTCCAAAGAGAGAGAGAAAAATATTGAATCAGATTATGACTTATTTCTATTTCGCCAACCAATACTTTCTCTGGCCGTCTTCGTGGGTCTTCAAATTATTGTACACAGGTGGTTCCTTTTCTTTTAAGGATTCCAGGGCGTAACTCTATCGGTTTATAAATCTAGAAAATCAGTTTATTTGGTGGTTCAATATTTCTTTAAGCCAGTAGTATATGAAACCAAAAGTGATGTAAACTGAGCATTAAAAATTTATTGTAAAATTTTTTAAAACATTTTTAGACATATCTTTTAGTCCAGATATTTTGGTCGATCAAAATAAAACTACAATATATAAATATATTTTCTTGGCAGGAAATAAACTAAAAAGAACTATAACATTGAGGATAATTTTTTCTTTTATTTATTATTGAAACTCTTTGTTTCACATTAGGTATCACCTCTGCCTTTCACAATGCATTAGGATAATGCCAGGTGGTTAAGACGCTCGACTCGCAATCTGCGGGTCGCGGGTTCGCATCCCACCAAACATGCTCGCCCTTTCAGCCGTGGGGAC
>NW_013665921.1:60448-62043 GCF_000517525.1 Limulus polyphemus
AAATTGAACGGGCCCGGCATGCCTATTTTTCTGAACTTTTTTCTTAAAGTCATTTTGTCAAAATTTTCTAAAATGTTAGGATAACTCAAAGACCTTTAAAAATATGTTGGTATAACTCTTATAGTGATCTTCGTGCTTTATCTTTTGTTTTGGAACATGAAGACTAAGAGAATTGTTTGTTTGTAATTAAGCTCAAAGCTACACAAGGGACTATCTGTGCTCTGCTCACCACAGTTATCGAAACCCAGATTCTAGCGTTGTAAGTCCGCCACTGGGGGGGGGCGACTAGAAGAAATTGTAGAGGTAATTTTAAGTCGCATCTGTTATGTTAAATAGTTCTAAAATTATCATATCATATAATTCCTATAATTTCGAAATATAAAACATAATTTCTCGTATTGAATTATAATGACACATCCAAATCAATTGGGAATTACATTTTTAAGGTACATTAGCTTATCTAGACCCACAACGGGGATTGTTACTCAAGTAAGCCTCGAAGTATGATAGAAAGTTTGGTGTAAATATTTAGTTTCTCTGCACTCCATTGAACTCTCATAGTAAAATAAATGTCAATTTTTGGTTTACTTTGCGGTGATATACACAGAGTATAAAACATATTTGTTAATTCTATTTGTATGGGGTGTTTTTATTGTTAAACACATACTAACAATGGTTATCTGTGTTGTGCCCCCCACGAGAGCCCTCAGAATTACTAATGAGCCACTGGGAAGGGGGGGGGGGTAAATATCTATTTGTTCTCAAGCATGAACTTACACCATGGGCTATCTGTGCTGTTCCCACCACGGATATTGAAACCCGGTTTTTAGCTTTATAAGTCTTCAGACTTACCGTTGAGCCACTAGGGAGCTAGTGATATTGGATAGTAACGCTACTTTAGCCAAAAACCGATGTTTCTGACACATAATTAAGAGGCAATGTAACGATTACTGGATACAGCAATCTAACACGTAATTGAAAGACAGTGTAACATAATTAGTGAATATAGCAGCCTGGCACAATTAAGAGGCAGTGTAAGCTAGTTACACAACACAGTTGTGTGGTACACAATTAAGATTCAATGTAACATAATTACCAAATACAGCGGTTTTACATGAATTGGAAATTAGAATTTTCAACCTAAACCGCATCTTATGCGCACATAGGCTAAACGATCAGGTATAATTGTTCCTAATTTTGAACTACTGACTAGAAGGAACGCATCCAGCCTGTAGCACCTGCCACCACAAGGGCTTTGAACTGGATAACGGAACTGACTGTTCATTTTACAGCATTCTTCACATTTGACAGTTCGGAGCTGTTCGGTAGTTTCATGTCTCAAACCTCAGACCCTTCGATTTACAGTTCGGCACACTATCCGCTAGGCCGTGCTCAACTTACACAGTCTAACGTTCAATTAAAAGGAGCAAAACTTAGTTGTAAAGCACAACAGTCATTCTGATTTATAATCAAACAAAAAGTAAGTAAACAATCTTGCCTAAAATAAGTGAATGATACAACAAATGATTGCAAAATCGGGCAATACTGCTACATAATTGCAGAAAACGTTGTTCCTATTGGTGAACTTACAACAT
>NW_013665921.1:63043-80284 GCF_000517525.1 Limulus polyphemus
AGATTAGATTATAGTGTACATGCCCAAGTGATATATGCCCATACATGATGATGACTTCAGCCATGATAGACATTGAAGGATTTTATCGGAAAGTATGGTTATGTTAATAAAATATTAGCGTTCAAATGTGTATTCAGTGGTTATAAAGGTTTGTTTTTCTTTAAACAACCGTTTTTGAAGCGATTTCCATCAGAGTGACTAGAAATATTCACAATATTGCCAGGGAAGATGGAAATATTGAGTATATCTGTTTGTGGAATATGGTTAGTTTGCTAAGACAGAGCTTTATAGCTGAGTTTAACAAGCGAAGTGAGGAAACAAAACTGTTGAGAAGTCTCTTCCAAATTCACTGCTATAATTTGGATTCATTTGGTTGTTTCAGAGTTAATCAATTTCATAAATCAATTATACATTGCCCAATTCATAATAATGATATATGATATGATAAATACTCTGGAGGATATACACTCTTTACCTTTGATCTTACGCCCGACCTATCTACTAGAGATTCACACTTTAACTACGTTTTGGTAAAGCATTACTCAACACTATAAATGTTCTCGCTTATGCTGAATTCCAGTCCATTTTAGAAATTGATCAGTTTAGGAACATCAAAACTGATATGTAAGAAGCTATGAACACTGTAGAGATTTATTCGATACTCTCACACTTTTAATGGATAGAATGAAAATACGTTCTACTAGACTAGACGTATGAATGATGATGTTGTCAGGCTAATCAGTTCTTGGTTATTTCATCCCGTCTTTCCTACATCGTGATTTTAAAAGTTATTCTATTTCATTCGAAGTGTTGCTGAAACATTGATGTTGTATATTTCACTATATAACCATTGCTGAAGCGGCGGTCATTATCTTCAGTTTCCCATTTATGGTATCTGTGTTTACCAGAACAGTTTTAAAAGAACCACTTGGCTTATTTCATGCTATATCAGTACTATTAATTATAGCGGGTTTTGCTGTAGTATGAAAACTTCCCTTAGAACTCCAAAAAACTAAGAAGTTAATGAATGTAACTTTATCGGATTGAATTAGTTCCTTTTTCACAATTTGTTGCCACTGGCTGAAAAACACCCCTATTTCTGTGATATTGTTTAACTATGGGTAGGTTAGTATTGTTATAAGTTTATTTATTATAGTGTCAGGCGGGAAGTCCTCAGTCATGCCGTGTGGAGAACCATCTTTGTTAATTTTCTTCTGTTCAATGTTTGATATAGTTGGAATAGCTTTCCTTTTTAAAGGGATACAAGCTGAACAAGCTGGGGTAGTTTCGGTCGTTCGAGCATCCTCTCATATCGTTTTTCGTTTCTTCTGGTACCTGTGTTTTTTCTAAAGACATTCCAGATACTTAGTCATCACCACTCACCGCCAACTCTTGGGCTACTCTTTCACTAACGAATAATTGAATTGACCGTCATATTATAATCCCCCCCCCACGGCTGAAAGGACGAGCATGTTTGGTGGGACGGGGATTCGAAACTGCGACCCTCAGATTACGAGTCGAGCGCCCTAACCACCTGGCCATGCCGAGCCTTCATATTGGAAACTTCCCCCCAGTGGCACAGCGGTATGTCTGCGGACTTACAACGCTAGAAACCGGGTTTTGATACCCGTGGTAGGCAGAGCACAGATAGCCCATTGTGTAGATTTGTGCATAACTACAAACAAACAAACAAACAATCATATTGGAAACGACAATACCAATGGAAATGTTTGAAAGCGATATTCATATGAAGCATGAGAACTTTCTCCTCATTGGTGCATCCAAGGGCAGTGGCATTAAGTATTTGCTAAAACAGCTACACATAAAACAAATAACGAATATTATTACACCTGATATGCTCCTTTGTTTTGAATTTCGCGCAAAGCTACACGAGGGCTATCTGCGCTAGCCGTCCCTAATTTAGCAGCGTAAGACTAGAGGGAAGGCAGCTAGTAACGATAATTTAGTTGATTGTAAGACGTGTTAGTTCCATATATCACGATATGTGGAATTACAAATAGTAATACACTTCTTATATTTGCTGTTAAACACAAATCCGCAAATGACCTAGTTGTTCTGTGCCCACTTGCAGAGATCGAAACCAGAATTTTAACGTTTTGAGCCCTCGAACCTACTTACCGCTAAGCCATTTGGAGCTATATAACATGTTCCAAATTTAAAACTAGAAGTAGAAATGCCTTTAACAGCAATCCCAAACTGATAATATATTGCTCTTTAGTGGCAGAGTTTACACATTTTTACCTACCCTATAATCAATTCTGTAATTTTCAAAGAATAAACGATTATACTGCAAACTGAAAGTACGTAAAAATAATTCGAATTAATTTTTTACATGCATATTGACTTAATTGTATATGCGTAGATGTAATTTAGTGTACGTGAAAAATTGAGCAAGTTAAAACTGCTGTACTTTATTGAAGCAGAGAAAACACATTCTGAGAGCTCTGAAATAGGAAATGCACTATTTGTATGATTAGTATAAAGAACGAAGATAACCATGAGAAAGCGTTATCATAAAAATTCTTCGACATGGCAGCAGACATCTTGTGTAGTAATCATTGGCACTAAGTGTACGTTACACATCAGGATATTTTGTCATGCAGGAAAGGAGGGTACAAAATTTATCAAACAATTGTATATATGGATAGTCATTACAGTAGGTAAATATAATACTTACCATTTAATTGCCACTTTAAAAGAGGACATGCTAAACTAATTAAGGGAACGTGAGCAAGCGAAAATAGACCTTTTAACTCCTAATTGTATAAAGTAATGCACGACACGGCTGACTTGGAAATCGACCAGGATTCATATTAAATTGCAGTTAGAGTAGACGGGCTAGTTTAGTTCTAGCACTAACTTTACCGAAGCGTAATTAGTGCAGTGTAAGAAAACTAAAAACATATAACGTTGCTTAGACCGTGTGTTTACCAAACGAAGAAACTTGCGTAATCACGTTTAGCCGGCCATGTTATTCACGTCTTCTTAACATTTCCTGTCAGGCTGGTTAAAGAAAATCCTGTTATTATTCTAAGCTAGACCAAAATACTGACAATACTATAGTCCCATAGAGACTCTGTTTCGAATAGACTAGCCCACTAACGCGTATTATTATGCTTAACCCTCTTTTATGACTGTTGAAGTGGAACCATAGTGTTGCCACTGAGGCTCCACATTCAAGAGGAAGAAAGGTGTAATAAATGTCAAAGTGATAGCCTACAAAGTGTGAGAACATAGCATATGCGAGACATGTTAGATCGTTACCTTTTCAAAAAGTTGATTGGTTTTACACCATTGAATCCCCCGTGACATTCAGGACAGAAAGAAAAGCATGTGAGTGTTTTACTGCAAATGAAACGTGCTAGCAGAAACAAGATACTATGTAGCACAAGGCATATAACTCTGC
Source organism: Limulus polyphemus (assembly GCF_000517525.1). Lineage (NCBI taxonomy): Eukaryota > Metazoa > Arthropoda > Merostomata > Xiphosura > Limulidae > Limulus > Limulus polyphemus. The sequence continues at coordinate 66,471 of NW_013665921.1, forward strand.
CCAAAAAAGTCTAAAGCACGATTTCATTTGTGCTCTCTTATTAGCTGTTTCCTCTCCGAACGTGTATAGTTACGTTGTCTGTAGAAGGATTTTTAATTATGTCGATTTTTTTTCATCTCGACGTTTTGGGTAAAAGACGTAATATAATTCGCGACTAAAACCCATTTGTATTAGTATAATACTAGCTATTAAGAAATTACAGGCATTCAACCGTATTTACAGTACTTGTCGCCACTGACTGTGAGTTTGTTTCATTAAATTACAAAGTGGAATCGAATCAATACAACGTCTGAACAATTTATTCATTATTTAAAGGTAATTACGACTTCATATTATGAGAAACAGTTCTACCCAATAGAAGAAGATTAAAAATGTAGATTCCATATTGACATTCTACAGGATGAGCCAAAATAAAGTCTATACTCAGCACGTAAGATGAAGGATATCGCACACTCATGAGGGTTGTCATCTGATTGGACAAACCTTGTTGTTCATGATGTATGTAAGATTTCCTTCTTGTCTTCATGGAAGCTAGTAATTAGTAAGTTGAATCGCTCGCGCATGTAAGCATAATCATTCAGTAAGCGAAACTGACCACCTGGTGTTTTACTTTGGTTTACACTGTATAAAATCAAGATATCAAAAATAATTGACTGTATTCAATACTTTTTAACGCCAAATTGATCAGAGTAATATTTTAAAGGATGCGTATAAGAGACTGTATAGATTTTTATTCGTCATAGTTATATACCACAGGCTATTGTTAATCAGTTTATCTCCTGCCAATCGCAGGTAAGATTTTTGACGAATGTGAACCCCAAAAGAAGAAGCGCTTGCCAACAGACATTTTCCTTGGAGGATCTTAAACCTTGTTTATTATAAGATTAAACAATGAACATTATGTACGTGTAATGTAAAATAAAGGTACAGAAAAGTTCTATCTAAAAAAAATAACTAAGAATAATTAGTAAAAAAATAATTAAGAATGATTAGTAAAAACTAATTAAGAATAATTAGTAAAAAAATAATTAAGAATGATTAGTAAAAACTAATTAAGAATAATTAGTAAAAACTAGGAATAATTAGTAAAAAATAATTAAGAATAATTAGTAAAAAATAATTAAGAATAATTAATAAAAACTAAGAATAATTAGTAAAACAATAATTAAGAATAATTAGCTAATAAACTAAGAATAATTAGTAAAACAATAATTAAGAATAATTAGCAATAAACTAAGAATAATTAGTAAAACAATAAACTAAGAATAATTAGTAAAACAATAATTAAGAATAATTAGCAATAAACTAAGAATAATAATAAAAGTAATTATGAAGATTCCCCTTAGGTTTATAGTTTACAATATTTGCTATGGATTAATTTCTTTTCAACTATTGTATGGAGGGTTGATCATACATTGTAAGATCAACTTAAATATACTAATATAATGGCGTGTCCCCGCAGATGGTAGAAATGTCGAGCTCCCTCAGTGGCACAGCAGCCTGCGGATTTACAATCTAGAAACCGGGTTTCGATACCGTGGTGGACAGAGTACATATAGCCCATTGTGTAGTTTTCTGTTTAACTTCAAACAAAACAAACACATAATAACAAAAGAAATGGTGCTATAAACGACATGTTTAGTAACCACTTGTTTAATCTATTTGGAACTTTAGACCATTCGACAATGCAATGCCGTCATAGGTAGACTTAGATTGGAGGATAATTTAGCAGCCTTCCAAGGAAGAATGGTATTGCAACAAAATAGCAAAGAGATATAAAACCTAGGTCCCCAAACATTTAAAGGATAACTATCTATAACATAGAAATAGCATAAGGAATGGAAGATAAACAGAGTTATATATATGATATAAAACTACCTAAAAGGCATTACCTGCACTAAGAAGTGGCACTAACAGTGACAAAGTTTGCAGAATGGTCATCCAGGAACCTACTCTATCCACTCACCCAGAAAGTAACTGCTAGCAAATTGTATTTATTCTAACCAACTGTGCGCGAGAAAATTAATTCGCAATTATTTCTTATCTGGTAAAGAAGCATAAGCTCTGAGTACACAAGCTGCTCTGCACACACATTGTTGAAAGAAAATCTGCAGATAGCTGTACAAGAATGACTGCGACAAGAAACGAGCGATTTTTTTTAATGACTATGAGGTAATAAGAACTGTCCAACAGAGAATGAAATGAAACTTTACAATTTCATCAATAAGATAAAAGTGATCTACATTTACTATCAACCAAACATATTAACACCAATAATATAAAATGTGAGTTCTGTATGGTTTGGGTAGGACATCAAGAAGGCGTGGTTTAGCTACTTAGTGACGGATCCAGAATTTTGTCAAGGGAGGTTTGAAAGATTTGTTTTTAGGATATTTGGAGAAGCTGATAGCAGTTTCGTCTCCGGAAAACGATAGAAAGTAATAATTTTTGATTAATTTAGGTTCTGATAATGTTAATTGTTTATGAGCCACAAAAAAAGCACCTTAATCAAGAAATACAATATGCAAACACCAATATACAATAATTAAGTGTCTGATCATGACCATTAGAATGACAACGATTGACGAGATAGAAAACTGTTTCAAGGGAAACACGGTACTTGGAATATTGAATTATTGTATGATTAATCTCCTGTATATCTCTCATTTTTTGGTCAACATGGTATGTAATAAGCATCACCAAATTATGTAGGTGAAAAACACACTTAGTGTTTCCATAGAAACAATGTATAATATGTTCAAATGTAATTAAACTGTTACTTTAGCCACTATAATAATTAATTCACGCTCGATGAATCTTGTTGTAACATCTCTAAATCTATTTTTCAGATGGTATAGATAATAGGTAATCAACTTTCTCAACAGACTGTTATAGAAATATTGATTTATTAGTAGTTCAGTTTGTTTGTTTCAGAGCAAAGCCATGCTGGGCTATCTGCTGTGCCCAACGCTGGGAATCGAACCCCTTATTATAGCGTTATAAGTCCGTAAACTTATCTTTGCCCCTTTGTAACAGGCGTGTATGTGTATAATTCAATATAAAAATATTTTGGACTTTCAAATTTGGAAGTTTCATGTTTATTCCAACATGTTTTGATCTTCATTCTAAGTGTATTCAGATGAAAAAAAATCATCATGCAGTAAACACTTATTGGTGAAGTTTTGTTTTGTTTTTTGCAGCGGTTGATAAATTGTTTAATTTCAACATCGAGTTTATTTTGGTAGAAATGCTCCAAGATCGAAGATTCAACATGTTGGACCGGTTGTTAAATATACAACAATAAACATTTTAAACAGTTCATAATACCCGGGGTGTACATATGTGTAGCTGGAGACTATGGATTTTACTTGTTTGCTATACAGCGAAATTTTATTTTATGCTTCAAACCAAACACTGGAGTCGATCGTACAGAAAGTTGTAGCATTTTTGGTCATTACAGTATTGGGCAAACGATAAAAAAAAACCTCTTGCAGAGAAATAATTTAATTTAAAAATTAGTTCTTATCTCATTTTATTTCAATATTTTGATGAAAACTCATAATTTTTTCAAAGTAATTTACTTATAAAAGACCTGTTTGTAGTGCTAAACACTGGGAGATATCTGAAAGTCATGGGTAACCTATACTCGGCTATAAATGCGTGGTTAGAAGTTGTGATGTTGGCATGAAAGGCAAACGTTGTGGATCCAGTGATGATGGGGTTCGTGTTGAAATGAAGTCGATCAGAAAAAGATTTTTTTCAATAAACGTTGACAATTCAACCAAAAGAGGACAAGTAAACTGTATTAGGTGATTTATGATTAACATACTTAAGTATGATTGTTCACACATCAATCAACGAAAGTCATAAGAAACAGTTGAAGAACATTGATTCTTGTTTCTGCTAAGTGCGCAAATTGTCATACAGATTCATGAACATGTTGACAACCATTCTTACCGTTCAACTCAAACCCAAAATGGAATGGCTCTGAGCCAAAGTAGCCTTGCATTGGAAAGGCTTCTAATCAACATCAAAACAACAATTTGAGAGTTTCGCTGCGTTTTTCGAATTAGGAGATAGAGCCATAAACTTATGTAACGTTTTGTAAGCTGATGCTCTCTTGTTCAAAGTTGTCATAAAAACATGGTAATTTCTGTACGATCGACTCATGATTTTAGGGTCAAAATAAATTTGTGTTTATTTTTGTAAAACATAATTTATTTCGATACTATTAATATTATATATGAATTGGCTAAATATTACACTAAACTATTGACACTCATATAAATTTATTGATATCTTTTTCTTTAAACATTCAAATCGCTTTTACTTAATACAAATGATGTGATGTCATAAAATGATCCCTTATTCTATATTCATAGCATCAACTAATCTCATATTGTAAAGATTTTGACATAAGTTAGCCTACTTAATGCTTTTCATATACTGACCCTATTAAAGCTTATTACACTTTTAATAGTAGTTTGTTTGCTATTAAGCATAAAACTACACAATGGGCTACCTGAACTGAGCCCACAGCGTATATCTAAATCCGGTGTTTAGCGTTATAAACCACAGACGTACGCTGAGCCAACTGGATCTTTAACAGTAGTCTTTCTTGTTTGTGGTATTTAGAAGGTATATTTTTCTCAAAAGGTTAACAGATATCAAACTTTATGAATTTTTGGCTGTTAACATTTTGTAATTTTGACGTCCTCAGTCAGATTTTTTTGCACTACATGTAAGCTCTGTTCTAATGCGTCACACTGGCGTAGTTTCTACAAAGTTTCAAAGTTTCAGACAAAATTATAATTTGGCTGCATTCGATATGATGCTCCTTCAAACGTAACAATTCTAACGGATATACGTTTGAAATCACATTAAAGTGCTCTGATGTAAAATTTGAAATCACATTAAAGTGCTCTGATGTAAAATGTAAACTAAATTTTAAGACATTTCAGTATGCTTCGAAATACGTCTCATCATAAAAATGTCACAAATTGTTTAAAACTATTCCAGGTTTGGGATTTAGAATATTTCTGTTCTGATCTCTAATTGGCTAAAAATTCACCATACAGCCATCAGTAGCTTTCGGTTTTGTTTTTTTAACCTCATGGAAAACAGAAGCTAAAACCAATTAATACTAAACCAGTTTCGGTTTACGTGTGATTTATTTTAGCTCAAAGCCACTCAAAGGGCTGTCTAACCTCTGTCCACCGAGGGAAAGCAAACCCCTGATTTTAGCGTTGAAAGTCGATAAGTTTACCGTTGACCCAGAGAAGGGCTTTCGGTTTATGGAAAAAGTATTGCTGATTGGAGAATTTGAAGAAACGCTTTGCAGTTATAACAGCGTTATCACGATATTATATTTTTTTCAACTCTGAATAGTTACGTTCACTCACTTTATATATCTGGCTACTTCCAGTGGTTAATATTAACTTCGATAAAAGCCAGCTATCTGCACAAGTTATAACTAAAAATAAACCCAGTAATAAACAAAGCTAATCAAACATACTGTTCTTACTCATAGATATTATAATGTGTAGTTTCATCATTTGGATACCCTCGCTGCTAGAGATATTTTCGGTCGCAATCCCAATGATATCTCAAAATTTCTCCCAAGCTTAGGATATTTATGCTAGTCCTAAAACTTTATACTAAGCTAATAATGCAAATAACCTTTATAATACACATAGAACAATTATACATTAAGAAAACTAGATGTATTAAACATTCTACCGAGTCTTAATGTCTTTTAGCTAACCACCAAACACCGGAGTTTTGATCGTCTCAGCCCATGTCATTGCCAATGAGTAACTGAAGATGATATAAAAGGTTAACTTTAGGTATGATTTATGATATGTTACTTTCCTACTAAGCTCGGTTATAATTCGAGTTATAACCATGCAAGGGTTAGTGGATGCTGGTCCATAAGTCAAAGGTACAAGGCGGGATATGTCATTAAACACGTTTCACACTTTTATCTATGGAAGCGTTATAATTATGAGAATCAGCCCTATAATTCAGTTAAGAGAAACCGCCAAGGCGGTGAGTGCTGTTAACTGGCTGTCATTCCTCTGGTCAACATTTTTAAATTACCTTAGCTCAGGTTGAAATGGTTAATAGAAAATACTTGTATGAATTCTTTGGAATGATTTCAACTTGCTTTTCTGAGAAGTTGAGTGCTGTTGACTGGCTGTCATTCCTCTGGTCAACATTTTTAAACTACCTTAGTTCATGTGTTGAATAATATATCGTTCAGGTTGAAATAGTAAATAGAAAATACTTGTATTAATTCTTTGAAATTATTTCAACTCGCTTTTCCGAGAAGTTGAGTGATGTTGACTGACTGTCATTCCTCTGGTCAACATTTTTAAACTACCTTAGCTCATGTGTTGATAATATATCGTTCAGGTTGAAATAGTAAATAGAAAATATTTGTATTAATTCTTTGAAATTATTTCGACTCGCTTTTCGGAGAAGTTCATTCTTCATTCGGAGAAAGATGTTTGTCTAAAGATAGAAAAACTTAGTTCTATATCTATCTGTACCGCAACCTTCCCTCCTTTAAAGTAATCTTCTCGATATATTTTACATTTAGCCACTTCTAGACGACGTGCTTTAAATTCTAGGTTTGTGGTCTTTCATACATTTCCCCCGTATGCTACGATTTAGTGAAATAAGTTTCCCCAAATCTAGCTCTATTCAAATCGTCTTACCAGGTTCAACTTTGTATTTGCTTTGTACTCCACAGTAGTCGATGCACTGCACGCTTTTCATTCTTGTTGCTCTTCTGGCTTTTGTGTAAGTTCTAAGTTCCGGGATTCTGTCGTGCTTTCATTTAGTTTACGTTAACGTAAGCTAGATCTTTTGTATTTTCCCCTTTTACTCAGTTGTATATGTAATAAGTACAAACAGGTTGTATGAAATTGATTGCAAAATCGGACAATACTGCTACATAATTGCAGAAAACGTTGTTCCTATTGTTGAACTTATGTTCCGTTACAATGCTGCTATTTCGTAGAAGGTGAATTATTAATGCACAAACTTAATAAACAAGTGATATTATTTCTTTGTAGGTGAAATCATGAAATGTCACTCGAAATTTTAGGCCTAAGAAATGTGAATAAAATCATGATTGATTGCATATATTCGTATTTAAGTTATTGCGACTTTCAAATTAGAGTTTTTAAAAACAGGACCCCGGTGGCTCAGCGTTGAAAATCGTGTTTCGACATCCGCAGAAAAAGTACAAATAACCATTGAATATCTTTGTGCATAACGAGAAACAAATTTAAAAACCTCTCAGGTATACAAACATCTTTTGTCTATCACAACACGCAACTCAGAAAGCCTTTTATAGACTATCTTTCAGATTTCTTATTCAGGATTTTCACAAAAAAAATCAACCCAAGAAATTTTACTAATAATTAACTACAACAAATGTTTGGTTAGTTTTGTTAAGTGCAAAGCTACACAAAGGGCGATCTGTGTTCTGCCCACAATGGGTATCGAAACTTGACCTTTAACGTCATAAGCATGCAGACATAAATCATCTCATTGTAGCCCAAGAGAACCGATTTTGATCTTTAATTAATCAGTTTATAAATTTACAAAGGCAACATCTTGCATTATGATGATAGTATTAGTGGATTATCCAAAAAGGTTTTACTTACTTTATTCTTAGAGCAAATTTTCGAGATAAATGTTTTCAACATATGAACCGAAATAAAGTAATATCTATATGCTTTGTGACATTATCTGATAAATTTAATAAATGCATATTTCGAAGAAAACGTCTAAAGTATTACAATACTGAGGGTTAACCATATTTTATAAGGAAAATACTCGTGATCACGTGCTTGATTTTGGGACTACTTTTTGTTATCAATTATGCTCTTTCTTATGGCCACAATTACGCGCTTTTACTAATACCGCAATTTCCACGATAACAAGCTTCTGTTAGTTTGTTTGTTTATAAATGTTTGTTTGTAATTAAGCACAAAGCTGCACAATGGGCTATCTGTGCTCTGCCCACCACGGGTATCGAAATACGGTTTCTAGCGTTGTAAGTCCGCAAACATACCGCTGTATCACTGGGCGAGGGGGGGGGGGGCTCAAGCATCTGTAAAGTAGATAAATACGCCACGTATCTGAATCTGAAGTGATCTCAATTTACGACTAGTTCGCCGTAGTGAAGCTAAACTGTAAATATACCAAAAAGTTTCACCTATCGGTATTGAAAAGAACTAAAATAAGTTATACCTAAATTTATAAAGTTCAATTTCAATTACTTTATGTCATGTTTTGAACCAGATGCCAAAAAATATTCATTTATATCAAAGATCATAGTCTCGCTAGTTATCTGACGTATTTTCCCAGAAAACAACAACAAGAACTTTAATCCTTAAAATATTCCTTGTATGTAGATGTTATTATGCAACTATTTCTTGAATTAATGGTTGTCTTATAGAGTCGCAGATTTGCAGGCTTCCTGTAAAATGATCAGTTCTACTATTCATGAATGCCAATCGATGACAACCATATATTGCTCTCTGATCAAGATCATTTGTTTTTAAAACTCATTTGTTATCTCGTTCTAGTTTATCTAAGACGACATTCGAGAAGTGAGTTCGCCAACAGAGAAGCTAATGCTTGTCAAAGCTATTCTATTTTTTTACTAGATACTGCAAATTCTATAAAATAATATAATAAAAGTAAAATGAATCTAATAACTTTTAGTATACACACACATATAAATACTTATTGTAGTTTCACACATGTATATTTATTGTAGTTTCACACATATATACTTATTGTACTTTCACACATGTATATTTATTGTAGTTTCACACCATATACTTATTGTAGTTTCACACATATATAAATACTTATCATAGTTTCACACACATATAAATACTTATTGTAGTTTCACACATATATAAATACTTATTGTAGTTTCTCACATATATACTTACTGTAGTTTCACACGTGTATATTTATTATAGTTTCACACATATATATACTTATTGTAGTTTCACACATATATACTTATTGTAGTTTCACACATATATAAATACTTATTGTAGTTTCACACATATATAAATACTTATTGTAGTTTCACACATGTATACTTATTGTAGTTTCACACATATGTACTTATTGTAGTTTCAAAATCTTATCGTCATCCTTCTTTACTATCGTAAAACCATACAGCTTATTGTTCTGCTGTTAACATTATAGTGTGAAGTTTCGTATGATATCCTGTCTTTGTGAAAGCATCGCTCGTCTTCTTATACGTTAAAGCGACAGAGAGATGAATTGATTCATTTCCACTGAGCAACACCGAAACAAGTTGAAAATTACGTACAGTAATTAATGTGATGCTTTTGAGCCAAGTCAGGTTGAATATGACTTTCATGCATGGCTCAGATTGAAGTTCCCATGTATACTCACGACGTCGTGTAAGATTTATGTAAAATAAATCTAATTTGATTAGAGCATGACGAATGCTTAGATTTAATTATACACTAGTAATGAGCAATGGAAGCTATGCATCTCTGGATGGAACATCTAGTAGTTAAAAGTCTACTCTTTAATAAAAGAGGCCCAGTAATAAGTCTGCGAACATACACTGCTAGAAACCGGGTTTCGATACCAGTGGTGGGCAGAGCACGGATAGCCCATTGTGTAGCTTTGTGCTTTATAACAAACAACAAGTTGACTATAAACACAATATATTAAAGCTCGGTTTTGTTTTAATCTTCTAAGCCACAGTCTTACAAAATTATTAGCAACTCTAGAAAACATTCTCTCCTTAAATATAAGGTTTTTAAAACTAGATATTATCTTTAAGTGCCTTCACAATATTTTTGGGTACCACTAATTCTAAGAACGTAAGAGGGAAAGTAAAATAAGAATGTATATCATTATCTTAACCACACTATATCTGTGATGTTCAGTGCCGACGATGCCTTTCGTTCAATACCAGGGCTAATTAGGCCGGAAGCTGACCTGGAGTTATTCTCTCAACAGGAAATAATGAAAAACAGCATTAACCTGTATTATCTCCTCGAAGTTTTGTAATGGTTTCCCACACGAATATATAAATGATATAAAGCAACATCCTTTCAGAAAAAAAAAATATATATACATACTCTTTTTATGAAAAAGAAACTCACGCACGGCAAAGTTGTTTTGCTCTGTAGGTCTGATGCGTTTCAAAATTGCCAATAAAACGTACTGCCTCGAACGAGAATCAGAACCCATTCTTCGGAAAAAAACACATGTCTCCTAATTCAAAGCATTGAGATTATATTCTTAAAATCGAAACTAACAGAAGATGAAGAAGCGAATGAGTCAATACTCTCATTACCAGATATCATTTCCATTCCTCTTGAATAATCAATGGAACATGACCATATTGCAATCAGCATAATTTTATTTTCTACAAATTGAGCAAGGATGATGTAGCAACTCACTGGTTTTCCAGATACCATTATTTATAACAAGAATATTTGGGGATTTGCCAATCTTATTGTAGGAATTGTATTTAGCATGCATGAAAAATAAATATTTTGATTTTTTTTAATGTGCAATCATCTAGGGATCCTCAAAACCGGACTGTGAAAATGAAAAAAAAAAGGTATTCCCACTTTGGTTACTAAATTATGTTCATGTAACTAAAACTATTTGTTTAAATAACTTTCAGTATTTAATACTTATACAAGAATCTTTTTCAAGAAAGTTTTATTTTTTTAATATACTAGCAAAGGTATACAGCAAATCGGGCATAAAAATTAAGGCTACAAATGGGGGCTTGGGCAGTTCACTTCCACTATTTTGAGTGGTAGTACATAATTCTATTGCTCAATGCAAAATACAAAGGCACCCATGCTACGCGCAGCATTAAACGTCACTTTCGTTTGGTGTCAGCTTCATGTATTTTGCTAACGACCTTCTCGCTCAGTTCAGCCCTCATCCATGGTAAAATTAAAATGGTAGCCAAACTCGAATCGTTCGATTTATTGCTGGTTCATTGAAACTCAGTATATAATGGGCAACCTCAGTTCCTCTACACCTGTTGGCATTTGGACCTATTGATCCAAGCCAGGCCTTGAAAAGGCTCGTTTGTTTCGATACTTTGTCAGCAATCAGTTCTCGACTTATCTTCAAACCCTTTACTTCAACCTACCTCGACTCAAATTCACCTCTGTCTTCACGTCTACCTACCTGCATCAATATTTTTTAAAAACTACAACCAAGTTAGAATCAGCCCACTAAGCCCGAATATATCCCGATAACCCTCAGAAATATATAATCTTTAGTCACGCGCGGGTGATGGAAGATTGATTAATCTTCGAACACCGTTAATGGTTAATTATTTCTTTCGAATTAATTAATTTTTCATCAAAATAACTGCCAGACAACAACAACCTCTACACCAATGTTTCTCAAAGTAGGAGTCGCAGCCTCCCTGAGGGGATGCCAAAAATGGTCCGAAAACAAAGATGCTGAATGAATTTTAATTCTAAATAAATAATATGCCAATAAAAATATGTTGAATTAATTAAATGATACAGTATGTTGAAAGTAGATGTTATTGTTTGTACTACGGCACTGTTTTTCAATCACCTTGTTATAGGTTGGGAGCCTCAAGCTATTGTATTCACTTCAAAGGAACCTCAGACTAAAAGAGGTTGGGAACCACTGCTCTACACATCTAATCGAAAATGGTTCTGCCACTCCGTTACTAGCGACATCTAAAAACAGAAGAAAAACACCGCGCTTTACTGAGGGATAGATTCGTTATATTATAACGATATTACCATATCTAAGTAAGCAAATCATACAACAACCACCATAACCGCTATAATGTCATGATGAAACGGAAAATCAAAACTGTATTATTGCATTATTTGGAATTACGTAGATAGCGTGATGATTCCGAAAACTGATCGCTTTTGGAGAGGGCATGTAATAGTCCTTTCCGACGCAACATATTTATATTCTCAGATCATAAAAGATCTGTTCAGATCGGAGCTTTCGAATTTCCTACAACAGGAATATCCCTTGTACTTACCGGCATTAAAATATATATGTGGATCAGCACCAGGATTATTCAGAAAGATGCCTGCAATAAGACGTACCGCATCCGTGGTAAGGAAATCAATGAATACAAAGACCAAACACAAAAGCCCCAGGTAACAGTGCCCAACATAATCAATAAGGATCTCTGCCCGGAAAAGCGATTCAAGTGACTTGTACACAAGCCGCTTACACGACCGTCACAACCGTCACATATCTCAAACAGCTGCAGAATGAAACGGATATTCATACTATTCCATACATAGACATAGCGGTTAAGTGGCCGGACGCAGCGCCTATGGATTTCTGTGCAATTGGACTGCTAAAATGGTGCTGGGAAATCGTTGTCTTCCCACATTAGATGGATTATGGAAGTAAGCAGGGGTGAGTTGTGTGCTTTTGACATAGCAGACTTATGACTGAATTCTCTTGCAATGAAAACTACGCAGAAGGGATATTATCAAGGTGCATGGTTGTCATATAAATCATGGCAAGACGTAGAGACATAGACTGCAACGACGTGGTGAGACTCCAGACTTGTTTTAACGTAACATACTCAACCTCTGTATATATGTATATGCATATTCACCAATTTTACTTGCTAAAGAGACCCTCCCCGCAAAAAAACAACATTATTTAGCAAAATAAACTGAATATTACAAATGTTATGCTGTAAAGATACATTAGGGTTCTGTTTTTTTTTTTTTGTTCAGGTGCTTTGGATTACACTGTTTATCCAATTTACTAAATATTAAGGTATTAGTAAGTAAACTTTGTCTCTTCAGAAATTAATTATGCTGAACAATATGCTAAAGACACATCCTTATGATAAACTATTAAGCTGCTTATGTTTTATGTGGAATTATATCTTAATTATCTACTGTTTAAGCGAAATTAACACAAGTTTTATTCTCATTGCAGATAACGAAAATGATAAGTGGCTAAGCCTTATTGTACGCTTAACAATCTTTTTAATTATAAAAATTAATTATAGGCTAAACTACTGTTCAAGTATACAAATGTTTATACAACATTCCTTTCCAGCTATTATATATATATATTCACTGGGAAACATGTCTGTTATCAACACATTTTATAACTGACTTATTTAATACGAGTTTTGTCTGCAGACCGTGGTAATTAGGGTGTCTAACAGAGAGTTTGAGTTTTCGAACCCAGTATAGGAAAAGTATATTTAGATATTCTTATCATAGGATGTCAATTGCGTGCTAAAGGACACTGGAGATTCCCGGCTTACAGCTTTCTTATGTTGTACTAGTACAAGTTTAAGTTATAAGGCATTAAAGTAAATGAAACATGAAAGTGGAGATAAGCGCTAATGAAATTCTAAATTCGTTTAAAATGAAACACTTAATTAGAAAAGAGCTGAAACAAGCTTCTAGCTAAGCTCTTGATCACGTATCATTGCAATAAAAGTGTCAAGAGTGAGAGAACAGATTCTTTTATATGGAGGCATCATGTATAAGGTCAAGCTGTCTTTGTTGTAAGTTCAACAATAGGAACAACGTTTTCTGCAATTATGTAGCAGTATTGTCCGATTTTGCAATCATTTGTTGTAAGTTCACCAATAGGAACAACGTTTTCTGCAATTATGTAGCAGTATTGTCCGATTTTGTAATCATTTGTTGTAAGTTCACCAATAGGAACAACGTTTTCTGCAATTATGTAGCAGTATTGTCCGATTTTGTAATCATTTGTTGTAAGTT
>NW_013665921.1:81200-82068 GCF_000517525.1 Limulus polyphemus
AGTCATCACCACCCACCGCCAACTCTTGGGCTACTCTTTTACCAACGAATAGTGGGACTGACCGTCACATTATAACGCCCCCACGGCTGAAAGGGCGAGCATGTTTGGTGGGACGGGGATTCGAGTGCCTTAACCACCTAGCCATGCCGGGCCCTATATTATATAGTCTCCACTTAAGGATGAATGTTCTACAGTGGGAGAAAATAGAAACGCATGTAGAATAAAGGTTCTTCTAGTTACCCAACAGTAGATAAAATAAACCATTAAAAATAGTTGTCACTATCCCTCTATTTACCCAGCTATAATTAAAACAAGCCATTAAATAAAGGTAGTTCCTATCCCTCTAGTTACCCAGCTATAATCAAAACAAGCTGTTAAATAAAAGTCGTTACTATCCCTCTAGTTACCCAGCAGTAATTAAGTATCCCTCTAGCTATCCCAGCTATAATTAAAACAAGCCATTAAATATAAATATTTCCTATCCCTCTAGCTACCCAGCTATAATCAAAACAAGCTGTTAAATAAAGGTCGTTCGTATCTTTCTAGTTACCCAGCAGTAATTAAGTATCCCTCTATTTACCCAGCTATAATTAAAACAAGCCATTAAATATAAATATTTCCTATCCTTCTAGTTACCCAGCTATAATCAAAACAAGCTGTTAAATAAAGGACGTTCGTATCTTTCTAGTTACCCAGCAGTAATTAAGTATCCCTCTAGCTACCCAGCTATAATTAAAACAAGCCATTAAATATAAATATTTCCTATTCTTCTAGTTACCCAGCAGTAATCAAAACAATTTCGTTCAAAAAAGTTTCGATAAGTATTGTAACAATGCCACAGTAAAATAAAGATAATATATATTCTCTA
>NW_013665921.1:82816-100596 GCF_000517525.1 Limulus polyphemus
AATTAAAACAAGCCGTTAAATAAAAGTCGTTACTATCCCTCTAGTTACCCAGTAGTAATTAAAACAAGCTGTTAAATAAAAGTCGTTACTATCCCTCTAGTTACCCAGCAGTAATTAAGTATCCCTCTAGCTATCCTGCTATAATTAAAACAAGCCATTAAATAAAGGTCGTTCTTATCCCTCTAGTTACCCAGCAGCAATAAAACATTTTCGTTCAAAAAAGTTTCGATAAGTATTGTAACAATGCCACAGTAAAATAAAGATAATATATATTCTCTATATATATATCCTGTTTGCGGAATATCATATCATACGTTTTCATTGGAATGCAAATATAGACAGTAGTTTACTTTCAAACTGCCTGCGTTAACGTTTTGAAAAATGGAGAATCTCGGAAAACGACATGTGTATGGCTTAGATCTATAAAAGTATATCATTATCCGTCTGCTTGATGTACTAAAACATTACATTAGATGACTTCTATCCATTTTTAGTTTGTGTTTCGACTTTAAAAGATGTGTGAAGTGATACTTTACAAGGAATAAAAATATTCAGTATTCGTCATTGTACGCAAAATCATAAGTTCATTCTTTTGACGAAGTCGATATGATAGTTTATCTTAGTTGTAGTGTATTGCTCGTCAAAACCCAGGGCATGCGAAAAATATGGTTTTAATACATATGTATTTGTGAAATCATGTATAAGAATACTGTTTCAAAGGCACAAAGTTTTTTTTGATATTCTTAAAAGAGAATATTTATTAAATCCAAAAGCAGTTCAATCAGGTCATCGAGATGTCTTTTTAAGCCCAAAACGTATATTATCCTTGACTTTATTGAAAGTGATTGTTCATTGGTGAATACTATGACGTTTGTTTGACGGTATCCACCTGTAAATGCTTATTTACGTTACAGCGTTAACTTACTTATCAGAAGTCATTGTATATATATTTAAGCTCAGTCGTTTTCATAAATTATATATAACATATGTTTTACTTTTGATATAATCCGCGAACTGTATAATGTTTTAAATAGCACGAAGGCAATGCTAGACAATTGTTTACGACTAAAGCAGAAAATAATAACAATAGAGTAAATCAAACAGATAAAGTTTCTAATGCTGAACCGATGGACAGATTATGGACTACTACATCTAATGGTTCTTAAAGGAAACAGTTGGGGATTTATAAGTAACTAGGATAAAAACCCGACAAAAATGACGGAAAACCATTGTTGAATGATTAACAAAAATTATACAGTTTATACGAAACGAATTTGTCGGTACCTTCAAAATGCATCTACTTTTCACTTATTTCATTAGTCTTGGAGTAATTCTTTAATCACCTCATTTTTAATACAATATACGCAGAAAAATGAAATGTTATCGTAAACAAAAGTACGTGTGCACTCTGAAAGAGACTTAAATAACACTCTTGAGCCTTTTCACTGTATTCTAGGTCTGGAAGTAAAAAATAGTGCGGACATTCCGACATAAATTTTCAACTCTTTCGGCTGTACAAAGGATAAAAGATATTTGGTGGTAATAAACCTTTATTTTATCATTATGTTTGACGGCCAAGTAGATAATAGATGTGTTAAAACACCAAAATAATATTTATTAATTAATATTTATTCACCTCTCAAAACTTTTTAAATATTGGCTTTATAACGTTAGTAATAGTAGGCCTATTTCAGTATTTGTAGTCTAAGTTAAGCATTAGGCCTAATTCATAAACGTAACGTAAGGATTAGCTGAAACACTATTTAGTAAATTCTATTTTGCTTTTGGCTTCAACTCAATGTAATAAAACATCTGAATTAAACTATTTTGCTGTTATATCACTGAAATTATAAAAAATAAAGAATAAAAAACAAACATTTCTAACAAATCAATATGAATATTGAGATTTCAATATAAACACCATAGTTGGCCTAAGAATAATCAGGTGATAGTTTTGTTGCTAAGCGACGATGTATATTGTTGACCATTACCAAAAAAGGTACGTGAAAGCGTTCTCGATAAATTGACAAAGGAAATAAGCCTTTTATCGTCAGTAATTGCATCGAAGCAACTACAGAGTGAGTGAAATACAAATAGTTTTATTCGCTGCTTGATGAGATACTGCGGCCTCGTATTAGGGAAAGAGTAATTTTCTATGTATATTTTAGAAAAAGTCTTCTGAAATTTCAGAAAAAAATACCACAGACATTGTGTTTATAAACAAATCATAAATTTCTTATTTCAATAGCAAGAATGACTTTTGTTTACTGTTTTCCAAACGTACATGCATGAAAGAAGATTGTATGATATCTTTTTTAGCCATTTAGATTTGAATTTTAAACAATGACGGCTGCTTGACTACACTAGCAGGACCCTAAACTCTTTCAGATTTTTGGTATGTATATTAATTTTTCTAAAGCTTTTGCTCAATTTTTTTCTGTTTAGATGTGTATTTTATTTTCTTGTTTTGGAACATCCTAATTTTGGAGTGGTTATAGTTCTGTAGCATGCTTATTCATTGATTTTATTTGTTTAATCTGTTAAGTAACGAATTTTTTAACAAGAAGTTTTTTTTTAAATATAGTGAATAATATCATGATATAGACTTAACATTATCATTTGTCAACAAATTTAGAAGCATCTTGATTTAGGCTTAACATTATCATTTCTAAGCATGGTAAGAATCATGATGTAGGCTTCAAAGTATTATTTTTAAACACAGTATGAATTATCAGTATGTAGATTTAACATTATCATTCGTTGTAACGAATTTGTTGTTATATATATTTATTTTAATATCAACGTTTGTTTAGATTAAACAAAGTTGTATTAGATTCTCGAGAGTAAGAATCAACAACATATCTTTATACGTAAACGTTTAAATATAGCTCAGTATTGTTATGTAATCTGAATTTTCTAGAAAACCTTCCCACGTCTATAAATACAACCAACGGGACGCCCCAAAGAGAGTGTCTATTAGTAGTTCGCTATAGTCAGTGTGCTATAAACTTCGAAAGCTATAACTATGATTGTTATAACACCTATCAATCGGAAAGCTTCGGATATTTGACCGGGAATCTTTACAAAGTTCGAACATTACAAACTATTTAATTTCAGTGGATTCTTATCGGACATTAGTATTTTTACGAAAACATTATATAAATTCATCGTGGAGAGCTCAGCGTGTGTGGCCGGTAAATAACAGTAGATATCCTAACGTCATCGGTGGAATCTCAATCTCTAATAAGCGAGAACTAGAGGGCTAGCTAGCTCCCTTTTTTGTTAAACGAATCATACCTAATAATTAACTCGCTCATAGTGAACACTCGATAAGATATCGAAGAAGTTCCAGACTAAAAGTAAAAAGAAAACTTTATATTGTTTGTAAGTTTGTGAAACTTTTGTTTATAAATCACCATTTGTAATAACTACTTGTGATAATTGTATTGTAAATTGTACTGTTGTGTGTATATTAAAACGTATTTGTGTTAAAAAAAGAAAACTATGTGTATCAATCTTCTTGGCAAATATCATAAACTTACTATATATCTTTTACTTAGCTACTAAATCCAACTTACAATTTAACTACTAAATTTAAATTATCAGTCAACTCAATTTCAGGCTATTTGAAATTTCAATACGTAACAATGTAAACACAGTTAGAATCATCATGATGTAGGCTTAATATCATCATTTACTTAAACTTCACTTTTATGTAATGTTTTTTCAAATCGAAATCGCTCTAGATTAGCATAAATTTACTTTTAGGACTTGGTTGGTTTGGTTAGTTTGTTGTTAAGCACAAAACTACACAATGGGTTCAGTGTACTTTGCCTATGACTGGTATCGAAACCCAATTTTTAGCGTCGTAAGCCTGTAGATTTGCCGTTGAACCATTGGTAGGGAAACTCTTAGGACAAGTTTAGTCACCAATCATTACGTCAAAATTTTATTACCACTTTTCATTATACAAAAATAATATTAAAATTACTTTGGGTCAAACCTAATTTTTAAATTCACGTGCTATGCCACTAAATAAATAAATCTTAAAATACACTCAGTATTGTGTACATTCGTTATTAGAAAAAGTAATAAAATATAAAAAAATACAAAGAAGAAACATGCACTGAATTAATAACTACGTCTTCCTCAAGAAATATTTGTTAACGTAATGAACCTTTTTTTTAACCTTTGTTGTTAATGTTCATGTTTTGTCTCTTCGTCATGAATTTTGGGGGTGAGGTGTGTTTGTTTGTATTAGTAGCTCAAAGCTACACAATCGGCTATTTGAGTTCTGTCCACCACAGATAATCGATTCCCGGGTTTTAGCGTTGTAAATCCTCAAACTTACCACTGACCCACTAGGGAACAAGGGGAGGTTTGTGTGTTTTAACTAAGTTACTGAATTGTTGTTGTATCAAATGGCTTATATAAATATGTGTTCTGACCACTGCTGTGTTTGTTCTATCCCAGCCGGGCTGAATAACTCTGGTTTGAACGAAACGCATCGTCGGCAATGGTTATGACAAATATAGTCTGGTTGGAATACTATCATTATACAGTCTTCTAATCCTTGAAGATCCCTAAGGGAATATATTAAGAATGTAGAGTTTATGAAAATGTAATAAGCCTAATGTCTTATGACAAGAATAATGAGGCACTGGTAATAATGGTGTTACGATAATTAGCGCTTATTCTGTGGATGATAGCAAGTTGTGCTTTAGAATCCGGAAACATATGTATCAGTTATTTTTAACGTATGTGTTATTCATGACAATATGATTTAAATTCTTTGGAAGCAGAAAAGATGTATATAAACTGTTTCCGGTTATACAGTGCATATATATGAGGTTTAGTTACGTTTCTCACAAGTTTCATGTGTCTGGTATTTTAGTGTTTGGTATTTTCAACGTAAATAGCGCCTTACGCGAAACGAAGGCTAAACAACCAAGTGAGAGACCCAAAGATTCAGGCATGGCCATCCCTAACTTAAAACTGCTGACCACAGAGAGAGATTAGTAATTCCTAATTTAGAACTGCTGGCCAGAGAAAGAGAGTACCCATCTCTAGCTTAGAACTGCTGACCAGAGAGGGAGAAAGTAGCCATTCCTAATTTAGAGCTGCTGACCAGAGAGAAATTATTCATCCCTAACTTAAAACTGCTGACCAGAGAGAGAGAGAGAGAGAGAGTAGCTATCTTTAATTAAGAACTGCTGATCAGAGAGAGAGTAGCCATCCCTAACTCAAACTGATGACCAGAGAGAGAGTAGCCATCCCTAACTCAAACTGCTGACCAGAGAGAGGACAGATACTCAGCAGAAACAGTCGCCTACATGGCTAGTCTTAACCAAATAGCAGGATTACATGTCAAGATTATAAACTCTACACTTTCAGCTATGCATATTGCAGCTGGAACCCTGAACCTTTTGAGGACAGATACTCAGCAGAAACAGTCACCTACATGGCTAGTCTTAACCAAATAGCAGGATTACATGTCAAGATTATAAACTCTACACTTTCAGCTATGCATATCGCAGCTGGAACCCTGAACCTTTTGAGGACAGATACTCAGCAGAAACAGTCGCCTACATGGCTAGTCTTAACCAAATAGCAGGATTACATGTCAAGATTATAAACTCTACACTTTCAGCTATGCATATTGCAGCTGAAACCCTGAACCTTTTGATATATATCTCTACACGCTAACCACTATATTGATAAATTTTTACTCATACACATTAATAACTTATAATTTATTTTATCTTTATAAAATTAAAATATTTTTTTTATGCAGCACATTATTATTTGGTAAACTTATGTTGTATAAACTGAATTTTCCAAACTTGGAAAGTGTCAGTGAAGTGATCTTTAGTAAAACAGACAATGCAAGGAAAGTTCTATGAATTTCATATCGGATCCTCGATTCCAACAGAATGTACCTATATGATACAATACTTTTTGTAGATGCTGATTGAAAAATGTTATGTAGTTTTAGGATTTTTTTTTATACAGCTTATTTTATTGTGCAATTTTAAGTTTTCCTTTTACATATGTGAATGATTGATTGAACGCCTGAAAGAAGACAATATTGTTTTAGTTTTGTTTTGAATTTCAACCAGTGTTTTGAACAGTTATTTCAACTAAGTTGAATCTGGAAGTAAATATTATATTGTCTGCAACTAACGAACGTTTAAATGCATAACTGATTGTGAATTTATTATTTCCTTATCGTAGTCTATTCTAAGTTATACTGAGCGTAGCCTAGTGGTTAACTTACCTGGTTGTAGTTCAGAAAGTCCAGGGCTCGAGCCGCGATATGCTGCTGAATACACTCTGCCTTCAGCTGCAGGAACGTTATTTGTGACATTCACTTACGCTATTTTATTAAGAGTAGCCGTTTAGATGGTGGATACTGCTTACTCGTTCCTCTCATGGTTTTCTATCCCTGTGTAGTAGTTCTAACTTAGGGGTTGGTAAAACTGAATCATAGAGGTCTTTTATCTGGCCATTTAGTCTATGTTCACACGTATTTAGGATTCTTTAAGTTTAAGTGGTTTGTTGCAGAAATTAGGACCCTCGCCATAATGGATTTGTTTTTCATCAAAACACAACAATACGTACACAATGGTCTGAACGGCCAGGTCTTAGCTTCTATTGAATTAGGCATAGCTGTCCCTAATTTCGAACTGTGTACCAATGAAAAAACAAACAGTCACCAACGCCAGCTGCTTGTCTCGGCTACTCTAAATAGAATAACGACATTGACTGTCTCTATTATAATTTACCCATAAATAAAATAGCGTAGCATGTTTGACAATACAATTTCTCGAACTTGAGTCTCTCAGATCCACAGTACTTTATGTTAATCACTAGGCCACACTTGGTCTTTAGTTTACTTAATAAAAGCTATTTGATCATTTATCTGATGAATACATTTTATGTGTACAAAACAGTCAAGTTATAATAAATGATTCATACATATACAGATATAGTATTAAAAAAAGCAAAGTTATGTAAAAGGGGGGAAGCACTCTAAAGATGTAATGTAAAAGTGAACAGGTTAAACAAGAAAAAATGGGAAATAGTGGCTCGCTTTTTATTGCAGCTAGAACAAGCAACGATATGATTATAAAAAAAGGACCAAGTCCTCAATTTTTTCTTTAAATTATCCACTTTTCTATCACATCTTTAGAAGGTTTGTCTTTGTATATAACTTGGTTTATTTTTTGAGATCTTTATATGCTGATCCCTTTATTCTAATTTAGTATTTTATAAATACTAAATAACTTGCTTAGATATTACTATTTTTTGTTTTAGTCATTTTTTTCAGGTTAATTAAAATAAGATTACATCTGTAGCAGGATTTGAGTCCCAGAGTTTTATACCAGTGCGACATTTCCTTATTTCAGCCCCCCCCCCCCAGTGGCACAACGGTATGTCTGCGGACTTACAACGCTAGAATCCGGGTTTCGATACCCGTTGTGGGCAGAGTACAGATAGCCCATTGTGTAGCTTTGTGCTTAATTATAAACAAACAATCTTATTCCAGATTGTCCACCTGCCCCTAGGCCCCTAATTCATCAGTTTTTAACCTAGTCGCTATGAAGAATAAGCAACTCACCATAAAAAATATCGAAAAATATTCACAAAAAATGCCAGTAATGTGTGCTGCAGTTGTTAAACCCTACATCATAATAAATATCTATAAGTGAATTTTTTTTCGTGTCGGTCCACTTTTGTTTTCGGTATAGTTTCCTCTTCAACAAAAACAAAAATAATAACAAATATTTTACCACTCATTTCTCACAATATAAGATGGATATGATGCTGCCATTTTTAATATGATGAAAAATTGTTTAACTCTGTTTAGAAACATAGACATAGTGGTATTCCAGCATTTGGAACAGTTGGTCAATATCCTAAATTTGGCCCAAAGTTCGGATTTGTATTGGATCACGGCAGTCACTTTATTCTTATAACTCGATTGGAGTCACTGCCGTGTTTCTAGGTTTTTAAAGTCGCTACTTCATATAGAACATGCTAACAATCAGAATTGAAGAGTGCTTCTAGTACTTTGATGTAGTAGAGTTTTTTAAGGCTCATATTTTTTTCTGTAAAGTTTAACTATTTTCTTTTTTCTTAAGTACACATAAGAAAGAGAAAATACAGTTCTTAAATTTCAGACTTTTGCTGTGTACGTTGATGAATGGTTTACTTCCAGGAAAATAATAATATTTGAAATAAAGTATTTTTTCATCAAAGAATAAAAGTGATGAATGAAGGGGCTAGAAGAAGCATAGATAATAAAGTAAAACATATGAGATTCGGCTTTGTCTATTATGAGCTTCTGATATATGTATCATTCCAATATCACTGTTAGTAAAAAAAAAGCTTTTATTATATTTATTTTTGCTATTTCCTAAAAACAACAAGTTGTTATTTTCCTGGATTCTTATCTACCACTTGTAATAAACCAACTTTGAGTCGTTATGGAAAATGGCTCGTTGTGTCCGTACGTTGAGCTGTCAGAGAGATAAGAAACATTAGTTATGTCCCAGAATTCCGGCGCAAGTGCACGTATCAATCTATCATTTATGACATGTACTATTTTCTAGGTCGGAAGAGGACAATGATCGAGGCTAGCAAAGAAACATATACATATGGTCTAGCCATTGATGTTGAAATTTGATATTGATCTTGAGAGGTTTATAACTTGGTTTCTTGGACCTGCTTTATCAAAATGCCATTGAACTTTTTTTTTTAAACATCACCTTAGCATTCTGTACATGTCAAGGATTCAAGCTTCGGAACATCTACGTATCACCAATGCACACTAAATTAGATTATTATAAAAACGATCTTTCACGTCTGAGCTATTTATCAATTAGTGTTTTAAACTGAAATTGTTTGTTTGTTTTGAATTTCGCGCAAAGCTACACGAGGGCTATCTACACTAGCCGTCCCTAATTTAACAGTGTAAGACTAGAGGGAAGGCAGCTAGTCATAACCACCAAGCACGAACACTTGGGCTACTCTTTTACCAACAAATAGTGGGATTGCCCGTCACATTAAAACGCCCCACGAGTGAAAGGGCGAGCATGTTTGATGGGACGGGGATTCGAACCCGCGACCCTCAGATTGTTAGTCGAGTGTCCTAACCACCTTGCCATGCTGGGCTAAACTGTAATTCTACATCATTTTATACGAGGCTGACTCAGGCAGATATACAGCTAAGTGGAACTGATAAGATTGATTTAGTATGTGCTATATGATAATATTCTTGCTCTGAAAGTAACATAATTACTGGGTGATTATAAACAAATATCGGTATTGAAAATGGTTTTATTTTACAAAATACATTTTCTATGGGAACAAAATGTCACCAGAGTCACTTCGAGAGTCATAATCTCTATTCAGGAAATTTTGGATATTGTTTCATAGGGTGTTTATACTGCACATATCTTTTGGATATTGTTTCATAGGGTGTTTATACTGCACATATCTTTTGGATATTGTTTCATAGGGTGTTTATACTGCACATATCTTTTGGATATTGTTTCATAGGGTGTTTATACTGCACATATCTTTTGGATATTGTTCCATAGGGTGTGTATACTGCACATATCTTTTGGATATTGTTTCATAGGGTGTTTATACTGCACATATCTTTTCTCGCAAACGAGCATTGTTCTTCTGTCTCCCTTAACGAAACGATATTGATTATTTGAATAAGTTGTGTGTGTCATTGTGCAGAATATTTTGACGATCAATGAGTATAGTCCAGAGCAGATCATGCTTGTAGCATCGTCACTGAGGTATATTCTTGATCTACTGATTAGGAGCCACGTAAAAGAAAAATTGAATACCTGTGAATTTTCGAACCATCGTCTACCATATCTAAGCTTTCTTGATTAGAGTTTTTGATTTTCAGTGTGCGTCTAATGTACTTTTGTTTCTCTGTTCAAGACAAGTGTAAATATTTTGAATATAGAGGCTTCTTTATAAGTACTCTTATATATGAAGCCATTGTGATAATGAAAGAATCCTCTTACTACATCACCTATAGCACAGTTTTAAAAACATCAGGTATACATCATGGTTATGGCTCACGAGAAAACACGATAATAACGTAAACCCTATATACATGTTTATAAATATTCAACATTATTTTCAATGCTTATAAATATTCAACATTATCTTCAATTGCAGCACATATTTCATTCAAGCAGTAAATGCGAAATCTAAAATCTTGTAATAAGTAAGAAATTAAGATGGAAACTTTTAACTTTCGATAACTAATTACAGAACGTATCGTTTAAAATTCTATTTGAATTTGTAGACATTTTATAAAGATATAGATAGGATAAGATGCTATGGAAAATACACATTATGGCCACGTGGAGAAATATGGAGTATTAAATTTATTTTTGGTTTTACTGAATTTGGCAAATATCTATTAAACCAATATATTTAGAGAACCCCTTTTTGATACTGATCCAACACAGACACTAAGTAAATAAACTCTGACAAAAAAAATCAACTTTGTAACAACCTGATTAATTATGTTTATTTGTTTTAAAATGTTTGCACAAGCTAAATAAGAGCCATCTGCGCATGGTCATTCCTAATTTTGATTTTTTATAAACAAAAAGGAATGCAGCTAGTCAAAAACTCCCATCGCCAACTCTTGAGCTACTCTTGTCTGCCGAATAGATGGGATGTAAATATCACTCTTAAAGTGTACAGCTTCAAAGTTTGGAGCGAGTTTTTTTCATCAACGGGACATGAACTGATAATCCTCGGATTCACAGTCCGCTCGTTCTAACCAGTAGGCCACTCAAAGCCCATGGTGGTTCTAATACGCCCCCGATGGACAACTTCCAAGTTAATATATGGACTCATATACACACACGAAAAACCTTTAAAAATGAATATTTACTGAGAATGCTGGTCCCTTTTTATTCAAATATTTCATACATTGAATCTTAGTATTCGCAAGCTTTAAATTAAATAAAACAGTATTAATTGATGCTTCTTTTATTCAAATATTTTAAATTAGCCTTAGATCAAGTAAAACAGTATTAATGGGTGCTTCTTTTATTCGTATATTTCACATTAGCCTTAGATCAAGTAAAACAGTACTAATTAATGCTTTTTTTATTCAAATATTTTAAATTAGCCTTAGATCAAGTAAAACAGTATTAATGGGTGCTTCTTTTATTCAAATATTTTAAATTAGCCTTAGATCAAGTAAAACAGTATTAATGGGTGCTTCTTTTATTCAAATATTTCACATTAGCCTTAGATCAAGTAAAACAGTACTGATGGATGATTCTGTTATATAAAAATTTTTATATTAGCCTTAGATCAAGTAAAATGGTGCTAGGCATTCTTCGAGTTAATTTGCGGTTTGCGTCGCTTCCTCGTAAAGAACTGAAGGATAGAAAATAAACAAAGATAGCTAGTTAAAGTGAAATAAATAAGCTGATTCTGGAATGCTTGGTTCTGCTCAAACTGTCAGTGGAACAGCTCCAATGTTGATAAAACTGCAGAATATGCAGTAATTTTGATAAAACAGTAATTTGCCGGACAACAAGTTATTGCTGATCGATAGGATAATTGCGTCCTTATATAGAAGTTCGGTAGACGATGAATGTAAGTTGCGTTAACAACAAACATTTAAAACAGAAACAGTGCCTTGGTATTAAATGAAAGGGGGAACTTGAGTGAGAGTTCACAGAGATGCGGACCGTACATCATAAGGGGTAACTTGAGTGAGAGTTCACAGAGATGCGAACCGTACATCATTCGGTTGTAAGCGTCGCGAAACTCGAGTAAACTAATTCCGTGAATTCCCGAGAGACCTGCTCGCGAAGAATCTGTAGGTCAGGCAGAAATGAGAGAGTCTTCCCGTAGTTTAGAGTGAAATGAACAGATTTATGTATATTTACACAGCTCACCCTTCACTGTCGTCGATTTAACGACAGTGGTTAATAACGCCGCAGGAATGTTACAAAGCTGGAATGTGAACCCGGAAAGCCATGAGCCTCACACCAAAGTGCTTCTCATAATAATAAATATAATTAGTTAACTATAGAAGATGCGTTATTAGCTTGATCTGCGTGAATTTGATGTTTGTTAGGACGGTATTTTTGTAGACAACAAAGCTGGTTAAAGCTCAGAATTGGGAGGTAAATTCTGATATTACGTAACCACGAGCTAAAACTGGAAGCAAGAGTTGTATTAAGTTAATGTAATAAAGAGGATTTTACTTAAATAGGTCTTGATTTTCAAAGAGTACTTCTTATTAAATGTTGAATCAAAGAGAATTATAATATTAATCCACCGTAATCTATTATGCTAATGTTTGTATCATGCAAAATTACGCATATTATATGCACTATTATATAGTAATAGAAAGTAATTAAAGAGTTTATCATCTTCCCTAGAAAAAAGAAATATAATCTAACGGAACGCCAATCTTTACAATTCCGAATTTTGAATCCAACCTTTCATCAGCGATTACACTTTCTGATGTGTTTTTCGTTTTTCTTGACATTGGTCTGGCGAGTTCTGAAATTACCAGAAACGGTCAACATTGCCAACATTTTACGATTTCGCGAAATGGAACATATAATACGTAGTTACTTCAACATTGTTCAAGGGAGCTCTGAAAGAATCGAAATCAACCATTCATGCTATCTATAGTTTATCACTTTGAACAAGTGAATCTTATTTCTATATTGTAGTGTTTTAAAAGTTAACCTAGGAAGTTCCGAAAAAGGTCAAAACCATCCGCCGCTGCCTTAAATTTACCATTTCACACAAAATAATGCCTAATATTTATCAGTTTCGTCACGAGGAATTGTTAGCCACGTGGCATTATAATATCTGCATCTCTCGGGATCGAACCAAGCGTTCACATTACTGTTTGAGCGAAAGGTTTAATTAATAACTTAGCTACTATTATGAGGACACTTTTTGGCTATTCAAACACTTTGGCTACTACTACAATACTCTTCATGTTGGTTAGGAAACCCTAAAAGAAATGAAAACTGCATAAAAGTAATAGTTTTCTTAGACGAAAATTTTATCTTAATTGTCACAATGCTGGTATAGCTATTTCAAATAGTCTAATCGTTAGTTGGTTATAGATATAAAATCCGTTTTTTTAAACGTTTGGACAAAAATATCGGAACGGCTGTTCTGAGGAGCCACATCATATAGGCGGTTGGCTGTGGAATTACTTTATATATATATAGTTCAAAATAAGTATGTATATGGTTGGCAGTTACAAAATTTATAGCCCTATTTCTTAATATTCTATAGATTTGGTTGAATATCCGGAAAAGCTATTCGTGGGCTATCTGCGTTAGCCGGCCCTAAGTTAGCAGTGATAGACTAAATGGAAGGCAGCTAGTCAACATCGACCACTGTCAACTTCTAGGTTACTCTTTTCCCAGTAAAAAAGTGGGATTGACCGTTACATTATAACGCCCCCACGACTGAAAGAGCAAGCATGTTCGGTGACGGGTATTCGAACCCCGAGTCGAGCACCCTGACCACCAGGTCATACCAGGCCAGGATTATATAGAGCGTCTAATTTTGTAGCGTGTTGAGGGGTCTTTACTTTCTACTTTTTTATCCCGTTGGTTCACAAGAATACTGTTTTCCGTTGTTAGTCAGTAAACCTTTGAATTGGTACCCTTTAAGAAAATATACAACAGTTATCTTTTCTAATATAAAACAAAACGGATGAGAGTAATGGCGCCAAAACCTTGCAGTACGAGTTATCGTACATACACTTACACACCCACACGTCTAATGGTGACCATATGGAAGACGTCATGGTAATTAGACATTACATTCTAATTTTTACAAGTAAGAACGTATTGTTAATCAGCTATACTAATTACTGGCTTAAGATTTGGTTTTATCTAAGTACGTAGCTTGCTCTGATTGGAATATGGAATATATCATATTTTCAAACTTGGCAAAGCTTAGGTTATCTTATTCCGCATCGAGATTTAGGTCTTTAAAGACCAGGGAGGGTCAGGCTCGTGTGACCCTTTTCCTCCCTTCTGTACTGTGGTTTAAAGTTGCTGATGAATGTGAATATTGATACGACATGAGGGTCAGAGTAAACAGAGTAAATGTAGGTATTGACATTTACATTCTTGTGTTGTTTATGCCATCATTAACATTCGGTATTACAGAGTTCTGCACTTAGCGAACAGTTCAGCATATAACAAACAACACATTTCACTAGTTCTAATACTAATTCGTAAACATTTTACATTAAAACCCTAATGTAAGTTTTTCGGTCTAGTGTTAGGTGGCCTGATTAAATCTATTTTTTTTCTTCTAAAATATATGTTAACTGGCGAGAGGTACTAAGGTCTACTTCCATCATGTATGTAATACCGACCAAGTTCACATTGTAGGTCGTTCTTTTGTCAGTTGTTTGCAAATTACTTTAAAGAATTATGCAAGAGTCTATCGGCTACGGTTTGCGTAGTTGTGCATGAATTTTGATGATGTGCTACAGGGAAATTTATGTGTTGTAGTAAGTAGGGAGTATTGTATTGGTTGTAGTTAATTAATGTGTTTGGGTGCTATGTTTATCCATGCTGAGCATGCGTAGTCTATGATAGGGCGTATATAAAACTTGGAAAAGAGGGTCACGCATTTCGCTTTTTGAACACCGTGTCATTGTTTATACGACTGATCTACCACCTAGTGAAGAGATATTCGTTGTCATACGAAATTTCAGCGCTCTTGCTTTCACAGTTTTTGTTTTAAGGCATTTTATTTTTGAAAAAATAATTATTGTACACCGTGTTTAATTTTTGTTGGATACGCAACAAATGGAAGTTTTATACTAACGCAATCTTAAAAACTTAATATCTTTTGTGTGGTAGAATTCTTTAACACTTCTCATTCGTGCATGATATACATTGCGAGTTTTTTTTTTGCATGGTTACTTAACATATCGGAATTTACATATGTAACAGCATGTAAAATTAATACAAAAAATTTTCTTAAACATACAGGCGTATTAATTATCACATAATTTACCTCATTTGTAATATATTCATGACGACTCGGTTGTTATGCAACACAAACAACTATATAATTTATGAAGTTTCGAAGTTTCAGCTTTTGTATAAGAACGTTGTATAGAAGCTTCATGCATCCAATGAACAAATAATTATATCCTATAGATCTTTGTGTTCGTGAAATCTAAACACTAATATTTCCTCGTTACAACATATAGACGAAAAACAATAGTAATTCAAATTTATAAACCTGTATTTCAATTTCAAGACTATTTTTGTAAATATATATATATATATAAACCACGATAAGATAGTTACCCCGTAATTTTGGTGCGAAGAAGAAAAAAAGGAAGAAACTCAACCAAGATTGTAGATGTTATATCTCAGGTATTTCGTAATGAGTTGCCTTTAAATTTGGTATGTGAAGTAAGAGTCAAGTAGAGCACATCCGCTGAAAATGTATTACAGTTTGGTTTATCACAGTCTAAGATACAGAAGGTGGTAAATCACTAAACTATCACTCATGTTAATAACACACAGTGTGTCTTGCAGCAGGTTGTTTTGGTCGCACGACACACTACCGTGTGTTTTGATAAGAGCGAGTCACTTAGCTCATGGTATTTTGATAAATACAAAAGGAAATGAAAGGAAATAAATCTGTTTTGTTGTTATTGTTTATTTGTTTATTTTTGTTAACATAATGTTAGCAAAAATCAATGGCTAGGTGCTTCGCTAAAATCTATTTAAAGTTCTTTCAAAACTTTCCAATTCAGCAAACGAATTATTTTACATTTGTTGGAACGTACTAGCAGGTTATTAAAAAAAAACATTTCAAAGTGAAGGAAAATTACTCTTCGTATCAAATGTTTGCCGAGTAAATGAAAATCTTCACATACTGCATGATGTTTACAAAATCTTGGTATTTTGTACGATGCTTTCAAGATTAGTTAAACAAAGCACAAGAATCGGCACGAATATTCGAACAGCAAGGGTTTGGTGCAGCGTAAATCCCTCTTATTTTACCCTGGATAATCTTAACACGTGGTAAGCGTCGAGAGAAGACTCGTTTGATCTTTTCGGTCATTCTGCGCAAACTTGATTTGATAGAAAAACATACTTAACTTTTATGAACATATATTTTTTCAAAATTGGCACTCTCACATACCTTTAAAACGTATGTTTAGGAGTCTTATTTGGTGTAAATATAAGCCTCATGTTATTCAACAAATACCGATAAAATTTGACGAAAATGTTTGCACACGCTTACGCAAAAAGTCACGTGAGCTATCGGTCTAATACTTTTACTACAGCTTCATCTAAGAGTAAAAGTTGACGTTTATAGTTTATTGTCATTCTGATTAAAGACGGCTGACTTAGAGCAACCAAAATATAAGGTAGAAGGACGTGCAGATACATAAGTATTGGTTAGGCCAAGCAAACTAGATTAACATTTTCTAGCTCAAGTTTTGAAAAGAATCATACGGGTGGACAGTCATTATTCATTGTCAACTTTTCAGCACAAATTTACTAAATTTTATGAAATTATCCTAATTAAAGAGCGTTTAGCATCACGTGATATTAGCTTAAGCAATTATCATAAATAATGATGTTTGATACGGCTATACCACACACACATGGGGTGGTGACAAGAAACTGTTAATATAAATTCCATGGCGTTACTATAAAGAAAGCTATTAACGCTGTTTTAGAGAAGAAAACTACCACTATATATTTTAAAGAATTTGGTTGGTTCTGCAAAGTATAGATCTGTTCCGAATAATAGGGTTGTGATTTTAAAGCTAATGTTGATTACTATCGGGTGTCACTTTCTTACTTGCTGTAGTTTGTTGGTGTGTATTAGTTAGCCAGGCCGCGTATTTTGTTTTACCCACCAGCTTGCCCCAAGTTGAACAAAAAAAAAAAAACGCGGCCTTGCTAGCTAATTAATGCATATTTGCTATAAAATTCTTATCAATGCTATAAGTGTAGCTACCAGTTTGGCCGCCAATTTTGATTTCATTCCTTTAAGTCGCACACTCAATCCTGTTTCTGGCCGCACCTTTTTTACACACCTAAGGTGTTTTTATTAGATCCGTTTCGTAATAGTCAGGATTTCATGGTAGGTTCAAGCAACCTTTCAATACTTATTCACCAACTTCAGTATAGAATACAAAATTGTCTTTTTTTTAAAGTTAGATCTAAATAGTTTCTACACCAGCTTAAAGTCTAACTCACAGCAGCTAGTCAAGTTGGGCTTATGTCATATACTTGCTATAGCAGAAAAACAGATTATCTTCACTGACCTGACGCTTTCAGTTAATCTCCTTCAGTTATTCTCTAAATTGAGTTTTATATTTAAACCATGTAAACGATGTAAATTCAAAACTGACAATGTACAGATAGATTCGTGCTCCTTTTCATTTCGTGTTACTGTAAGAAGTTGTTGTTGTTTGAAGTTAAGCACAAAGCTACACAATGGGCTATCTGTGCTCTGCCCACCACGGGTATCGAAACCCGGTTTCTAGCGTTGTAAGTCCGCAGACATACCGCTGTGACACTGGGGGGCTACTGTAAGAAAGCAGTGTAGAGCGGCATAGATTCTAGGACTGCAAAAAGTGGTGCAGTTAAGCCTAATTAGCGATTGGAAATCCCTTCTTTTTTTTTTTTTTGAGAAAACAAACAATATGTTGAAATAGATACGGAACCGTTGTAGGCCCGGCA
>NW_013665921.1:101563-106338 GCF_000517525.1 Limulus polyphemus
CCCTCGTGTAGCTTTGCGCGAAATTCAAAAACAAACAAGGAACCGTTGTAAAAGTTCAAGCTCATTCACTTTAAAGATTTTTCTTTTATGGAATATTTGAACGCTTATATATTTATATATTCATTAGGTCTATGGAAAATCAACTTCGTATGTCATTATTATTAGGAATACCCCAAAACCATTACGTATCCTAGCGCATTGGGTGCAATTTAACACATCGTTTTCAAACCAGTTCCATAAAAGCGGGTGTATCGTTACTAAACATGGATGAAAGTTCAGCAGCATGAAGTAGCAGTAAGAGCATGTGCGTTGTAATTTTAAAAAAATACTTCGTGTCTTATAAATTAAGCTTTCACAGAATCGATCTTTTCTAGCAGTGACGGTACGCTATTATTAAACCATTAAGCTGATGATTAAGAAAGTGTTTTCATGATTCTTTTGGTACTGATTTACAACGAAACACTGAGATCATCTAAACTTTCTGTAGGCCTTAGGCAAACTAAATATATATATTCGCCAAAACAATAATTCAATGTTTTATAAAATATTATTTACTCGCCAACAGAACAAAATATTTTTTAAAGGATAAATAAACACTAATTAGGATATAGTTAAGTTTGTTTAGACATAAAAAACACACACATAGTATGGGCTAAGTAGGTATTAAAGAACACACAGTAGTAAGGGTAAGTAAGTATTAAAAAACACACAGTAGTAAGGGTTAAGTAAGTATTAAAGAACACACAGTAATAAAGGTTACGTATTAATAATACACAGTGGTAATGATTTAGTAGGTATTAAAAACTAGCAATAAAAAGGATTAAGTAACAATAAACAGTACACAGTAGTAATAAATATGTAAGTATTCAAAAACAAGTATTAATGAACATAGATTATTAAAGGTTGACTAGATATTAAAGAAGAAAATAGTAGTAAGAATTAGATAGCATTAAAACACACAGTAACAGAGGTTAAGTAAGTAATAAAGAAAAACAATACTCAAAATTACGTAGGTATTACTACTGTGTATTTTTTAATACCTACGTAAAGTTTACTATTGTGTTTTTTCATACCTAATTAATCCTTACTACTGCGTGGGATTTTAATACCTGCCTAACCTTTGCTATTGTTTTCTTTGATACCTTCTTAACCTTCTTTGTTTTCATGTTTTCCATGTTATTTAAGTAGGAAAAGGGTATTAACAAAAACAGTGGTAAAGGATTCGTAGATATTACAGAACACTCAGTAGTGAAGGTTAAGTAGGTTAAAAAATACATAGTAGTAAAAGTTAATTAACTATTGAAGACAAAAATTACAGTAATCGTTAAGTAGGCATTAAATAACATATAATAGAAAAGGATACATAGGTATTAAAGAACATACAATAGTATAAGTTACGAATGTATTAAAAAACACAGTAGGAAGGGTGAAGTGGGTATTAAGGGGATAGCATTTTCCCCATGAGCGGAGCCACATTCAACACGTGATAATTCTAATTACACTTTTTTTTCGTTATAGGAATCTTCCAAAGCGATTTTCTTTTCATAACCAAAGCTCACTTTACCCAGAGAAGCACAACGACCCATCTCTGGCTTTAAAAAAAACAACAAAAATACTTTGATTTTCACTGTTCGTTTTCACAAATCGAAAATAGAATAAAAGAGGAAAATAGCATTTAAAAATTTAATAAGAAACATAATAACAGTCTGTTAAAAGTTACCCTTCAAATATTAAACAAAATTTATAAACATAATTTATAAAACAATAACGAATCAGAATATGTAAGCGAATTATTAGATAAGAATACTACTCGTACGGTAAGGCAAAAGAAGATGTTATAGCTTGATAATCCAATTTTTACATTTATTGGGCAGGTTATCGAATCCAGGATCTCTGACACGTCGAGTAAGTACGTTACAAACTGAGCTAAGTCCTTAGCCAGTTAACAGTATCTATAATAGGGCGCTTTTTAACAACTCAACTACCTCAATAGATGATGTTGTTTCAAATAAGATGATTATGTATTGTGTAAATTGCTGATAATTATGGGCATCACAAAACAACAAGGTAAGTTTTTAAGTAACTTATATCTTAATTAAATATGAGCCTGGGCGTAACCTAGTGGTTAGCGTGTCCAAGGTACGACACGTGATACTTCTGAACAGTTTCCACATTTTCAGGTGTAGAGTTTAAATTAAAATTATACTAACTCTAGAATCACCAACGTAGGCTTTTCTGAACACATTTTATACTAACCCTAGATTTATCGACGTTTTTAAACAAATTTTTCTAAATTATTTATTCAACAAATCGTTTGAGAGTTATAGATTCGGTTGGTTATTTGGCCTGTAATAAATAAGAAGTACACACAAAGAATTCGGACAAAAATACTGCAGTTAATTCCACTAATCATTGCAGGTGTATTTTTACATAGAAACTGAGTAATTTCACTCACCTGTTTTTGTCAGTTCTATATACTGATTGTTGCATATAACAGGCGAAAGCATATAATTACTTAGTAAGATCTGTAGACCTCATCGGTAATAAGTGGTATGAGAAATATAAACAAGTCAGTAATTTGAAGATTAATGAATTTTTCATACTAGAATCTTCTGTTAAGACACATAACAGTAGCTGTTTGAGATTTCTGACAATTATCAACTTCAACGAATTACGCTTTATAATTGAACGTTTCATAACGTTGCAAGAAACATTGTGTATCGTGGTTTAAACTGGACTCGAGTTCTCAGAAGGAGTAAAACGCCTCCGTAGGGTCGATGGCTAGCGTTCTGGAATTTTTGTGTTTCGCGTCCCTTTACCGTTAAAAAGAATCACGCTCTGCACTTTGAAGCCATGGGTGCGTTATAAGAGTGACGGTCAAATCTCTCTATTGGTTTAATTTCAAGAACTTCCGCTAGGTTGTATTGACTAGCTATCTTCCCTCAAGTCTATTACTTCAGACTAATTCTGAAGTAATAAACTAGAGGGAAGATAGCTGGCGCAGATAGCCCTCGAGTATCTTTGCGCGAAATCCAACAAGCAAACAAACAAATAAACAAATGGTATCGTATATTTTTAAATTGTTTCTCCTGAAATTCTATTATGAGGGAGTCAAAAAGGAAAATCTGTTAGTGATAACATAACGGTTTTTATTATATAGCTATTGTTTGAATGTTACAGGATTGAAGGGAAGTATATGCAATATTTAAATTGCCAAATTAAATCAGGGAACACATGATCGAACACATTTTCAACAGCTATTTGAGTCATGTTTTTTCAATGAGAGCTTATAACTCTCAATTTTGGAGCTAGATTCTATGCTAGGCCTAACATGCGTATAGCCCATTGTGCAGTTTTTGCGCTTAACAACAACAAAGGTTTCATCCATAGGCGTTTCAAAGTTTTCTTAATTTACCAATGCCCCCCACCCCCCGAAAAAAAGTTCATAACTTCACCGTACTAAGAAAATAAAAGCAGCAGTGGTTTCTGAGGTTGAGGGACTGACCGCTTGATAGGCACATTTCTAATCACTCCTTATTTAAAAGAATGTTGAAATCGCAAGAAGTTCCGTTCTATTTTGTTTTGTTGTTTCACCTTTTATGTAACTTTTTTGTTTAGATATATAATATTAAGATATTCAGACTGTTACCTTTTGTTGGGATTGAATGAACTTAATTGAACGCAGTGATTGTGAAGTACCCTTCATTTTATTTAACAAGTGTCTTGTTACAGGCAAAATAATAAAATCGAGAATTTAGTTAACAATTATCATAATTAATTTTCTATTAAGTTATGATCAGGCATATATATATCTTATAGTTCGAGCACTCATTGAAAACTAATGTCTTGACCAATTTAAACTAAGACACATTAATTCGATATTATTATGAACAATGTCATTTGATAAATCTAGGCCTGCAAATTTTATTCCACATTGCATTTTTTGGTTATTAAACGCTAAGTTGATTCTTCAGATATTATAACGCTGAAATTCGGGGTTAGTTCCCTGCGGCGGATATAGCGCAGATAGCCCGTTGTGTAACATTGAATTATTGTTTGTTGTTAAGCACAAAGCCTCCAGAATTACCGCCGAGTCACTGGGGGGCAACAATGCGTTATAACAAACAAATGAACTTTAGTTATTTATACGTTATGCTTTTTTCAAATCGTTTCTAACTTCATACGTTTTAAAATTTTCGAAAGCTTTTTTTTTAAATATTTCACCGTTTTAGACATCAGCTGGGAATTTTTACAATTGTTCGTTCAATTTAAGTACGCTTTCAACTCTTTATATATTCTTTGCAATTTTATATACTTTTTTAGTGTTATGTTAGTTCTTCCTGAAATCTTTTTTTTTAATCCACTAGACGTTTAACCTTCTAAACGTTTGATTCTCCAAGAAATAGCGTTCATCAAGTACTTATACACTTTCACCATTCACTTTTCCTCCTAAAAAAAATTGTATGCATCAAAAAATATTTTAAGTTTTAAGGAGTCCGATTTTTTCCTTATTAATAGTCTACTGTTTTTGTAAGTTTTTCAATGTCTTCAAGGTAATTCTTTCAGACATGATATGTTTAACTCTCGTTAAGTTCTTTTTTCATGCACGAGGTCTTTAAACTCCTACATTCTTTATATCTCAATTATTGTATTTTAATCACCCTTCCTTTATATCTCAATCATTATATTTTAATCACGCTTCATTTATATCTCAATCACCCTTCCTTTATATCTCAATCATTGTATTTTAATCACGCTTCCTTTATATCTCAATC
>NW_013665921.1:107342-120331 GCF_000517525.1 Limulus polyphemus
TAATCACGCTTCCTTTGTATTTTAATCACCCTTCCTTTATATCTCAATCATTATATTTTAATCACGCTTCCTTTATATCTCAATCACCCTTCCTTTATATCTCAATCATTATATTTTAATCACGCTTCCTTTATATCTCAATCACCCTTCCTTTATATCTCAATCATTGTATTTTAATCACCCTTCCTTTATATCTCAATCATTATATTTTAATCACCCTTCCTTTATATTTCAATCATTATATTTTAATCACCCTTCCTTTATATCTCTATCATTGTATTTTAATCACCCTTCCTTTATATTTCAATCATTATATTTTAATCACCCTTCCTTTATATCTCTATCATTGTATTTTAATCACCCTTCCTTTATATTTCAATCATTATATTTTAATCACCCTTCCTTTATATCTCTATCATTTTATTTTAATCACCCTTCCTTTATATCTTAATCATTGTACTTCTTGTAATTTTCCAGCATACTTCATCCAATGAAAGTGTCATGTTTTAATGTTTTCATTAGTTACGACTATTTTTTGTAGTTAAGCAAAAAGCTATTTGTGCTCTACCCATTACGGGTATCAAAGCCTGCATTTAACGTCATAAGTCCGTAGACATGCCGCTGTGCCACTGGGGGTCAGTTATGACTAAAACAAAACTTACAGAAGGCAAAAGATAGATTACTGTTCATTGGACGTTTTAATTCATTTAGGTATTGTAATTAGTATTTATCTATAGAAGCTTTAAAGTATTTCAACGTGTGATTTTTTTGCTCCAAGTAATTGTTCAAAGATGTTATTCAGTACTTTTTTTTTCTACTTCAATAAACTTATGGACTGATTTTTTATCTATCTTAATGTAGTTCGTTTGTTTTGAGTGATTATTTATTTGAAAATTTAACTCTTCTATCATATACCAGTAAATATGCAGGGAAATGTTTATTTACAATTCCTTTAAATGTCTATTTCTTTCTATCCGAGTAATTCTGTCTACTATCTAGTTTTAACTTGCGAACGATCAATTATTGAATTATCAATTATTTCACACCTTTATTATCCAGTTTTAACTCCTTTACCGAAAGTGGACTGAGGTTATGTTTTCACCCCTGTGTTTGTCAGCAAGATTTCTCAAAAACGGCTGAATGGATTTGGACGAAACTTGACATACATTTGGACTATGATCCAATTTAGAAGTAATTAGTTTCTGGAAAGTCAAGGTCAAAGGTTAAGATCACAGAAAGGTCACGAAAATCCAAAAAGTCCCTATCAGTTGACATGGGACAGATTTTTCACACTATATTTGCTCCATAACTCAATCTAAAATGATTGGATTTTGATGAAACTTGGTGGATTATGTAGAATACTTCGTGTCTTTTGATAATCACGGACACATGGACGTATTTTTTGAAGGCCGAATGTGATCAATGCTGCGTGGAGGAGGTATTCACTCTACTGAGTGCCCCTTTAGTTGTATGTGTAATTGTCTTCTGAATGTTTAAACATCTTCTTTTTCAACTTTAATTTGTTAAATAAACACTCGCTTTTCTAACTCTTTCAACGACATTTTTTCTTTCGTATATTTTAGCCAATTCTCGATGTTTTATCTCATGGTTTTAGTAAATGTTTCAAATTGCTTTGATATATTGATTTTCTTAACTAGTCTTTAGGAAAGTAATTTAGTTCTGCAACCATTACCGTCTCCCCCTTTACATGAATGCAAGACTTCTTATTGTTTAGGGAGTAGTTGTCAAATATTTTTCCACGTTTAGCTTTTTGAACGTACTAGTTTCTTTTTTTAGGGGTTCCTTGAGTTAACATTCTGTTGTTTTTTTCAAAACTTGTTTGTCTTTTGCTTTCTTGTTTTTATTGCCCACCAAGTCCTTCAATTAAATGTATTATTCTGGTGTTTTTACTTCTTCAAAATTTGTAATAACTGAGTATTTTTATTTACCAGACACAGTATTGTTTCACCAACTCTTTTTAAATTCCTGTTTGCTCGAAAGAATGTCTTACTTTCAGAATTTTATTTCCTTAATTATTTGTCTACTATATTTTAAATTCTGATTTTTGTAGTTCTAGTTACCCAGCAGATGCTTTAATTAAAATCGGAATGACTGTTTTTATTTCAACCAATTATCCCTTACATTGAGTTTTCTGTGTAGTTTCCTTTAAAAGTAAATTGAACTTCCCACAATGTACTTCTTTATATATATATCTATATTTGTACACAGAATGTCTCACATTATCAGTGTTTGAGCTTTTCAAGTTTCTGTCTTTTTCTCAGACGTTGCCAAAGAGCTAACAATTGGTGCTGTTGAGTAGTTGCCATTTCTCGAAGTTGGAGGCGACTATGCACAGATAGCCCTTCTATAGCAAAATTTCGAAACAAAATTTTCAGATTGGTTGAGCTCTTTAAGGCCAAACTCTTTAAATAAATAAAGCATCTAAGAATTTTTAAGGAGAGTTCTAGTACAGTATATTATTTTGTATATTGAAGGAGTAATTTATTTTTTATTGTGGAGTCTGTTTTTTATACATCCTATACCGAGGTCCAATTGCTATAGACTAATATCAAAACTGTGTGCAATACAGATTTATATTTCGGTTATTTTAACACAATCATGTGTGCGTAATGTGTATAATTAAGGGCTAACATAAAAAATCTGCTGAATTACAAGCATTATGTTTGTTTGTAGTTAATTTTAATTGTTTGTTTGTTTGTTTATAATTATGCACAAAGCTACACAAGGGCTATCTGTGCTCTGCCCACCACGGGTATCGAAACCCGGTTTCTAGCGTTGTAAGTCCGCAGACATACCGCTGTGCCACTGGGGGGCAAATTTTGTAGTTAAGCACAAAGCTACACAATGGGCTAACTGTGCTTTGCCCACCACGAGTATCGAAACACGGTTTTTAGCGTGGTAAACCTGCAGCCACTGGGGGGGGGGGGGCACTTTTAGGACAAGTTTAGTCACCGAACATTACGTCCAAATATTATTAACATTTTTCATTATGGAAAAATAATATTAACTTACTTTGGGCAAAATCTAACTTATAAATTCACGCTTGGCGCCATTAAATAAATAAATATTAAAATACACTCAGTATTGTGTACATTAGTTATTAGGAAAAATAATAAAATTAAAATAGCAAAGAAGAAAATGCACTGAATTAATGACTACGTCTTCCTCAAGAAATAGTTGTTAACGTAATGAACATTGTCTTGTATAAACCATGTGATATTTATACCCTTCCTGTTTCTAAACATTTTTAACCTTTGTCGTTAATGTTTACGTTTTGCCTGTTTGCCTGAGCCACTGGGGGCTATCCATTATATCAACAGATTTGGGGGAAAATGAATTTTAAGTTTAGTTTGTTCGCTCCTTATACTTCTTCCTTGAATATAAATATTTTAATTTTTATGGTGAGTTAAATTCAGACTAATTATATTGCCTCAGTAAATAGTTTGAAGCCTTTTTCTTTTCAAAACTGTTATATAAATATCGAACTTTATATTCTAATTCTAATTATTCTAATTTTCGGGAAAAGGTCTCTGAATTTTACCGCTTCGTTAATAGTCAAACTACTTTTGAGTCTGACTTATGTCGCAGACTCACAGGGCTATATTTATGGACTAATTATGCAAGGGTAACGATAGGACTTAGATGATAAAATTATAAAATATGCGTTTTTTTTTGTAAAGAAAAAATGGTAACAAGTGAGGCATGTAGTAGGTAAATAGAAATGATGAAAATGTCTTGACTGTATAAAGTAAGTAGCATAACTTGATAGCCTATATTAAGAAGCAGTTATCAGGTGTCTAATCACAGTTAAGTATTCTTGTGATTGGTAATTTTGTAAGCTATATGTGTATTTCATTTCTAATTACACGAAAATATAGGATTCGTTATATCTATAGGGCAAAGCCACACAATGGGCTATTTGCACTGTATAAACCCAGCGAATTCGAACCCCGGATTTTAGCAATATAAGTCCGGAATCTCATGGCTGACCTACTAGGAAACAAAAATATTGTTTATAGCTAGACTTCCACCTTTCATAGGTTTTGAAAATTGCAAGACCTAGGTGTTGGTGGTGTTATTTTAAATCTATAAATATTAACATAAAATTTGAGAGGTAATAAGCCTTAGGCTGGTGACAGGTTTGTTTATTTTTTTTTTAATTTCGTGCAAAGCTACACGAGGGCTATTTGTGCTAGCCGTTCCTAATTTAGCAGTGAAAGACTAGAGGGAAGGCAGCTAGTCATCAACGCCCACTGCCAATTCTTGGGCTAATCATTAACTAACGAGTAGTGGAATTGACCGTCACATTATAACGCCCCCACGGTTGAAAGGGGAGCATGGTTGGTGGGACGGGGATTCGAACCCGTGACCTTCAGATTGCGAGTCGAGTGTCCTAACCACCTGGCCATGCTAGGCCCTGGTGATACGGAAAAAAGCAATGGTGGGTTTGGCATTCTACTGAAGTTTTTCAAGTTTATCGAGTTAAATACAATTAAAAAAAATGGCAATACTTTTACGATAAAACTTTTTATTTATTTACTATTTTTGGGAGTGTAAAAATAAACATCAGCATTGAATGAATTTAAACCAACGTTTTTAAAAACGGTGACAAGTGAACGTTTCTTATAAATATATTTTTTGTAAAATGTATTATTA
This sequence comes from Limulus polyphemus, assembly GCF_000517525.1. Lineage (NCBI taxonomy): Eukaryota > Metazoa > Arthropoda > Merostomata > Xiphosura > Limulidae > Limulus > Limulus polyphemus. The sequence goes on from NW_013665921.1 coordinate 112,020, forward strand.
ATTTTACAAGAGCATTAACATAACACTGAAAAAATTGTAGGATTATATTACTGTGATATATTATACATTTATATCAAGTAAACTAACTAAACGGCTCCTTTCATTATATTTCTGTTTAGATATGAAACTTTCAAAAAAAGCTCAGTGTAGGCTGTATATTTGTTTAAATTCACTGAAAAATGAGAACGTTTGTTAAATCCGTATTATAATGCAAAATCAGGCAGTCTAGAAATACGAGTAACTATCCAACTGATAGACTAGAATGAAGGCAGCTTGTCAACAGCACCCAGCATCAACCGAATAGTTGAATTTTACCTAACTCTTATAGCGCATCCACGGCCTCAAAGTGCGGAGCGTGTTTTGGCGACAGTGGGAAGAGAACTGTAAACTCTTAGACTGACATCCCGGTCACAATAACCAGTAAGCCACGCCCAATCCCAGGGTTATTTAGTAATCTATTAAAATAGAACTTTTCTTATCCCATAGAAACAACCCTTAAAAATTCAGGACCATTATCAGGAGGTCAAGTAAGACACAGAAAATTATGAGTCCCGAAACAGGGTTAATTAGGGATGAAATCACGATATCTTGCAAAAAAATATCGTATTATTTTCTTTCTCCTTGTCAAACTGGCTTTTAGTTAAAAAATGAAAAAAAATGTATGGATTAACTTATAGTTCCCGAAAGATTCGCCCCCCCCCCAGTGGCAGAGCGGAATGTCTGCGGACTTACAACACTAGAATCCGGGTTTCGATACCCGTGGTGGGCAGAGCACAGATAGCCCATTGTATAGCTTTGTGCTTAATTACAAACAAACCCCAAAGATTCAGCAGAAATAGGTCAAAATTTAATCGACGTGGAAAAATGTTATCTAAGGTAATGCATTTTTATTTTCAAAGTGGAAAAAATAAAACCTTAAACAGTATGCATAGTATTCTAAAACGATAACACACACTTGGGTTAAGTTCTTTTGTCAATCTTGGAAAATATTTCATGCACGTTAGTTTCTCTCGCTTATGTTTTCATTCACGTATTAATATTAACAACGAATACTGCGCAGAAGATTAATCACAGACTTGAGTTATTTATTAATCTCGGACTGCAATGAACGTTTAGCTATGAGCACACAAAAAGCATAGTAATGTCACAGTAATGAAGTAAAGGAAGTATTCACGAGGGCGGTTTCCTTTGAGTGCTTCAACCCCCGAAACTTTCTTGTACCCTAGGGATCGAAGACAAACGACGACAAATTTGCGGTCATAAAAGATCTGTTTGAGTTACCGCCTGTTACTGGGGTCTCCATAGAAACGATAAAATGAATTACAGAAAAACAAGGTAAAAAATATTATAACAAGTACCACGATCATATACGGTGCATATATATGTATTCAATATGAGTACCTAGGTAGTAAATGGGGCACGTTCTAGTGGTTAGCTTGCCTGGATTGTGTATCTTAGGGTTACTGGTTCGTGTTCCTTAGTCACAAAAAATAACAACAAAGGAGTGATCCTACTATTAGGCCATAAAAAAGTAGTCCAAAGTTTGGCTGCAAGTGCTGTTGGTTTACTGGCGGTATCTTCACTCTAATTTATCGGTTTCCAATTATTAACGTTGATAGTCCTTGTTTAGTTTTGAGCGAAAAGTCTAAAACAAACAAACAAACTTAGGCGAGAGTTTATTTTTTTAATGGTCATCACACCGTGAAATTATTAAACCTGACATCGGTCACATGGGAAAACGCGCAGTAACTGTTGTGTATTTTTCGTCACCACAAAGACACATTTTTTTAAAGCATAAGCCAACTTTTAAACCGTATCAGTTGATAAGGATTAGTCGTCATCGTTAGTCTTTTTTTTAAGCATACCTTCTTCGAATATCTTTCTTAAGTTTCTTGTTTTGCCAAACCTCTTCCGTACCATTAATTCTGTGTAACTACTGTAATATTTCCTGGAACTTCAGAGCTTTTAATGCTATAATCCGCTCGCTCCCGATTCTCTATACGTTGTACGCTGCCGTAAATGCACGGTTTATTACATATAAATTGGAATGATGTTGTTGGAACTTATGGGTAGCGATTTCTGTCCTGTCCAAAATAATTTGTCTTCAGCTTCAGTTAGATTTATTACAATGCTTTACTCTGTAGCTGAAACAATCATATATACGTCTTCACCGGATAATTAGAACACTTATATATATGCATATATATATGTCTTAACTGTGTAGTTGGAACACTGATATATACATCTTCATTCCGTAGCTAGAACACTGATATATACATCTCCATCTGTAGTTAGAACTCTCATATATATGTCTTCACTGTTCTAACTACAGAGTGAAAAGGTATATATGAGTGTTCTAACTCTGGATTCATATATGCGTCTTCACTGTATATTTAGAAATATCATGTACGTGTACTTCATTCATCAAGCATTCATATCCTCGTTTTCACTGTAGTCGAATACTCATACAGATTCAGATGTCCTGTAGCTGAAATAGCCGTACAAATATCCTTGCTATGTAGATAATACACTCACACATGCGCCTTTGCTCTCGAGGTAAGTAGGATATTTATAGAGATGTCACAGTTGTGACAATACAAACACTCGTTATAGCACTGTAACGATCACTTCAATACATCGTTCTCACTAAGTGATAATTACATCTTAGGATTGAAAGTATTATATATCTGCTCTTCCCAGAAGGAAAACTTGTGTATGAGTTGACGTCAAAACTTGTAATGATCCCACTGCTGCGATAGAAATTCTCACGTTCGTGCAGATCCATAAAAAAAACTTCCACTATATTACAACACTTCCGAAGTGTTGCTTATTTATTATGTTTTATTTTATTTTTTTTATTTGTGTTTAAAGCTTTTTTGTCATTAACAATAATTTCTTAGACCATTTTTTTATTTGTTTTATTTTTTATTTACGTTACTACGCTACTCACAAAAAAGAAAGGATAATGAGGTTTGTTTAAATTTGTATGTTTTTAGGGTTAAATTTTTTTCAAATTTAGCATGCTTATTTTAGAGGATTACACTAATCCTACCTATGGTTTACAAGTTTATGCACCAATTATTCCTTATGTAATAGAGTTTTATGAGAAATGACCCAAATTCTGCAAAGCAAACGGCTAGCTTTGATTCAGTAGGAAAGATGTTTACTCTTGGAATAATGACACGTTTATGGATATTTTGGCTAATATTAACTTTGGCAAGCTGCAAGAAACGAATTAACTGAAACTATAGTTTGCAGAGCCATCACATTGAGTCAGGAGGGCCTCAACCAGACTGAGATAGCACAGGTTATAAGGGTGTTACAATCTGTGAACAGTAAATTGTGGCACAGATACCAGACCACAGGAGAATACATCAAGAGGCCAAGCCAGGGTGACAGAAGGGCTACGGGTGCAGTAGACAACCAATATTTATTGCATTTAGCCGTTAGAAACCACAACAAGCCTCAGGAACAAGCTTCAGCAAGCCGCTGTTGTGTATGTATCGTGCTCAACGGTCAGGAACAGACTCCACGAAGCTGGACTTCGGTTCAAGATAAAATTTAGAGCCCCTGTTCTAACCCCAAAACACCGAGCAGCCCGGCTGGCGTTTATCAAGGAACATGCCACATGGACCTTTATGCAATGGAACCCTGTATTGTTTACAGATGAGAGCAGATCCTATGAATCTTCAAGTGGTCGACGTGTGAGGGTCTGGAGATGATAATGAGAGTAATATTCGGCCTATAACATTGTCCATGAGAGCAGATCCTATGAATCTTCAAGTGGTCGACGTGTGAGGGTCTGGAGATGATAATGAGAGTAATATTCGGCCTATAACATTGTCCATCATGATGCTTTTGTTGGTGCTTCAGTCATGGTCTGGAGTAGCATCTGGATGCAGGGGCGTACGGACCTCTATGTGGTGGAAGGAGAATCACTGAAAGCAAGACGCTACGTGGATGAGATACTGCTACTCATTGTTCGCCCTTTTGCTGGTGCTGTCGGATCAGCAGGATAACCCCCGTCCTCACAACGCCAGGATAACGCAGCAATTGTTTCATGATTAAAGTACTGGACTGGCCTGCTAAGTCACCGGACCTAAATCCGAATAAACTTGTGTGGGAATTGCTAGGGAGATCACTTAGAGACAGATGATCTGCTTCTACAACTCTCCAGGAATTCAGAGCTGTCATCACCCAGGAGGCCACTATGCTGCCCCAGCAAGCCATCCGAAACGTCATCAGCAGTATGAGGAACAAGTGCAGAGAAGTCATAAACAATAGAGACAGATCTACCAGCTACTAAAGACTCATCTTATTAGAAATGAATAAAAACCCTAAAAACATCTTGTTAAGTATGTCCATTCCAGTAAGTTATTTTTTCTCTGATATCTGTACAGCCAAACATTGGCATCAATTTTGCTCTTTTGTTATTTGAAATTAATTTTTGGACTCGTTTGGTATTGTTTTCCTGTGATATTTTTAATAAACAAGTTTCGTCAGTATTCAACATATCTTTATTTTTGTGGTTTTTCTTCCTAATTTTGAAAAAAAAATCAAAGCCTCATTATCTATTACTTTTTGTCAGTACTATACAATTTAGTAACCTTTGCATAAATCCAGGCGTTCTGCTATATCATAATTTATGTACATATATATACTTAGTTTTCGTTGAAAGTAAATTAAGTCGTGAAATTAATTTATAATATAGAACTGTAATTTTCAGTTTGGCGACACCTGATACGACACATGGGCTAAACGATCAGGTCAGAGACTTCCAGGATTCAGGTACGGCCGTCCTCAATTTTGAACTACTAACCAGAGGGAAAACAGCCAGCCAACAGCACCCACTGCCAAAAGTCTTTATCCGTCTCTCTGAAGCGAATAACCTACTTTACTGTCACCTTTATAACGCGTCCACTACTGAAAATACAAAACTATGTTTGAGGATTGTGTCTCCAGATACACAATCCAAACGTAACCAACAGCCTGGCTCGGCTTGTGATGAAGAAAACTAGGTGTTGAATGATAAAAAAAAAACGACATATAACCATTTGTTCTAAAGAAAAGCCCTAGACCAGGTGCTCTATATTATTTTGGATAATCTTTCTTATCTAGAAAGCCTTAAGAAATCGGCTAAATTGAACTGTTATATATAAGTTCAAACGTTCGTAAAAAACATGGCGCAATTTTCATTTTCTGATGTAATTGTTTTTACTTTTTCCTATCTCTGACCAAATATCGCTAAACGTCAGGTATCGCTACCGTGGTAGGGTATAGCACAGATAGCCCATTGTGTAACTTTGTGCTTAAAAACAATCAAATCAAGCCTTCCTACTCGTCCCCCCAGTGGTTTAGACTTAAAGAGCCAAGCACCAGGTTTCGATAGCCGTTGTGGGCATAGCACAGATAGCCCATTGTGTAGCTTTGTGCTTAAAAACAACCAAGCCAAGCCTTTTTACTAATATGCAGTGGATTTCCAATGAAATATTACTTTTCTTGTTTGTTCATGAGTGACTGGAGAGTAGATGGTAAACGTTACTACATTATAATTAATTAGAGCTCTCTCACATTTTTTTTTTAGCTGTTCCACGAATTGTTGTATAGTCCGTGAGAATACGTTTAAAGTAAGTGTGAGTTTCGCTGGTTATTATGACAACCGGATACAGCGAGTTCATATGAACACATACTTACAATATTGTCATTTCAGACATTACTTTCTCGCTGGAACGTACAACCGTGCAAACCAGTTTTCTTTGAAATAAACATTATCATTAACTTTTTTCAACGAAATTATTACGCATTTCAAGTAGAAATTACAAAATATTTTACTAGTATTCAACTGATTTCAAAAAGGGCCAGGCGTGACCGAATGGTTAGCGTGCTCAGAGTGTGAATCGAAGGAACTGAGAGAAGTTAATTAACTTAAAGCATTGAATGATTGTACCTATAAAGATCTGAAGACTAGTGCGTTTGAAAAAAACCAACAGTACATGTGATAATTCGCAAACATTTTAACGTAATAAATTTAAATAATAACACTGCTAACAAATAGAAAGTTGATCGCAAAAGTAATGCTTATTATATTTATATTCATACAAAGATTTTATGCTCTTTTGTTTGTTTATGATATTCGGACAATGGTACGCAAAGGTTCGCGCATAGCCGCCCCTAATTTTGAACTGATAGACTAGAACAAAAACTACTGCCAATTTTTGAGCTACTATAATGGAATAGTGGGATCTGGCCGTCAATCTAATAACTCCCCCTTGGCCTAAGAGTGCGATTTTACGGCAACGGGACGCGAGCCATGGACCCTTGGATTCACAATATAGCACGCTAACCACTAAGCGACTTCCGGCCCTATATTTTTGCGAAAGAAGATTTATGTGGTTAAAAAAAATGGACTAAAACTATTAATGAATAATATTGACATACTTATTATTTAATATTTACAGAGAGTTGGATTTTCGTGATAAAACAGTGCGAAGAAGAAGAAAGTAAAATCGGTAAAGATAGTATTGTTAGACAGATGAAATATTTAAAATATTATCAAGACATTTGAAAAGTCTTATCTATTTAATGGCTAGGAATTTAAAATCGGTTGATGAAACCTTAAGATATGTTTTATTTTAATATAACCAATTACAAGAAGTAAACATAATAAAAAACGTTTGTTCTCAGAAAACATTACAATATAAATACATAAAACTTAGAAAATTTAGTTAGTTTTATTCATTGTCTTATGAACATCTTCATCAAAATATCTTTTTATCAATAGCACTTCAACTGTAACGAAAACTATTTAGCTTTGTTGTCCCACTAGTTTGATTTGTCTGTAGAATAATTTCTTGAACTTAATTTTCGTCTATCTAAATATCTGTCTGTCTGTCTATTCAAGAGGAAGCTTACTAAAAGTAAAATACTATTCAAATCTTGATTTCAATTCAGACATCTCTTATAGGGTCTTTCATAACAGGAAAGTTGTGTAATGAAACATACAAACTAGGAAACTACCCTACATGTGTAATATTTTAATCAACTTAAGGAATAACAGGCATTTTTGTGAAAGACGTAAGTGGGGGGGGGGGAATGTTCGAGATATTTGTCAGAATCTTGAAATTTCGTTACGGAATCGTTCATCTTCACAACGTCGTGAAAGCGATTCGATTTGAAGTTTTCAAAAAACTGCCAGCATGCTATGCTCGGCTTTCTAATTCCCTTAAGGCAATTTTTCTTTCAAAGAACCAAACACGAAACAGGTAAACCAACACAGAGTTCCTAGCCTTGGAAGTGTTTACACAATCAGCGAGAAGTTCGTACTGGAATGCCTGTGTGCTGCCAACCAGGACGGAGTCCGGCAGTTCTATAGAGCTGTTATCCCTGGGTTTTTAATCCGTTATTGAATAGAAGCTTAACCCTCATCGATTCTTTGATGGCGCAGTGACGCGTTTAATACGCATGTGTGTTGCGTTGCGGCTGTAATAGGGTGTTTGGCCTACAAAGTAAAAAGAATTGGGTGACTAATTTCTGCGACTGCCTGAAAAAAGTTTATCTATCCTATGAAGTCAGAACAGACACACGTCAACCACACACTAAATCTACTTTGCAAACAGTAAGTTTTCGGAACTTATACATTTTCAGGAGTCTCAAGACATTGCATCCTGCTTTTTGTACCTATTTCATTTTCAGAAAGTGAGAAATACGCCTCGAATATCGTAGAATGCTTTTGACGACTAAATAATCAGACGTTCATATTAGCAAGTCTGTTTCAAAATACACACCAGATTTATATACAACTTTTTTAAACGAAACGATCAACTAAGATTAACATTTATCCAAAATACAACCTTATAAAAAATATCTCAAACGTAGGTCAAATAAGACTAAAGACAAAATCTAAACTTTGTAAATACCAAGTACAAGAATACGCCTTATTTACATCAGTAGAAGATATAGCAAGCATTTGTGACCGTCATTGACATCAGTAGGAGATATAGCAAGCATTTAGTGACCGTCATTGACATCAGTAGAAGATATAGCAAGCATTTAGTGACCGTCATTGACATCACTAGAAGATATAGAAAGCATTTAGTGACCGTCATTGACATCACTAGAAGATATAGAAAGCATTTAGTGACCGTCATTGACATCAGTAGAAGATATTGCAAGCATTTAGTGACCGTCATTGACATCAGTAGAAGATATAGAAAGCATTTAGTGACCGTCATTGACATCAGTAGGAGATATAGCAAGCATTTAGTGACCGTCATGGACATCAGTAGAAGATATATCAAGCAATTAGTGACCGA
>NW_013665921.1:120417-151152 GCF_000517525.1 Limulus polyphemus
TATTGACCGTCATGGACATCAGTAGGTGATATAGCAAGCATTTAGTGACCGTCGTTGACATCAGTAGGAGATATAGCAAGCATTTTGTGACCGTCATTGACATCAGTAGAAGATATAGCAAGCATTTAGTGACCGTCGTTGACATCAGTAGGAGATATAGCAAGCATTTTGCATTTAGTGACCGTCATTCACATCAGTAGAAGATATAGCAACTATTTAGTGACCATCATTAACATCTTCAGACATAAAGACTTTGCTTATCGCCTTACATAATATTAAAAACTACAACAACAAAAGAGTTTACACTTCACCTAACAATTTATAATTATATTTCCATTACTTCCACTAGTCACATCTTGTTAAGTTTGTAGAACTTTCTATAAATATAAGCAGTTTTTCCATCATTTCTAATAATTTGTAAATATAAGCAGTTTTTCCATTACTTCCAATAATCACATCTTGTTGAATTGTAGAACTTTCCATGAATCTTATTAGGTTTTCCATTACTTCCAACAATCATGTCTTTTTAAGTTTTAGAACCAGCTGGTAGATACGTCAGATTTTCCTTATAAACTCCATTACACAAAGTGCTATAAAATGACATGTTTATTAAAAATAACATTGTTATTCACCTTTTCCATAAGCTCAGATTAATTTGCTTTTTAAAAAACATAGTGATTCAATTAGTTTCACGATCCTACATACTTTCCAAGAGTCCAGGATAACCTTGTATTTATCACTCATGTGGAAACAACTATATGATTTGATATATTTGGGTTTTTTAAATTAGTCTTTTACAGATCATGATATCTGATTACCCATCTCTTTGTTATTTCGTAATTATTATTATTTTCTAATTACATTCACTTCCCAGTTATTACCATATTAATGGCTAGTATTTTAAACTCTATCTTTGTTATAAACAAATTACTAGGACAAAAATATTTCAGCTTAAATACCCTCTTGAAAAACTATATATCTACCATATTATTTCGAGCTTTTTAATTTATTCAGAGATTCAAATTTAACATTTTTGTTTATCAGCGAAGATTAAATATTATTATGCTGTTATTTAAAAAAAAATACCTCGACTTTGGAATTATTGCTTTGTTATTTTCAGTTTGTTTGCATATTTTTAATCTGAACTTGAAATAATGAGACTTCAGAATAAAGGAAATAATTAAATTTACATAAATTTTTATAAATCAATAAGGGTGTTCTGGTGAGAGTGGCTTAAGACCAGACTAAACCAATATGTATGTTGTAAAAGCTGTAAATGGCGTCTCTATCTATATTTCAATATTTGTTTCTCCATTCATCTACCTATTACATTATGAATGCTAGTTTAGCTCAAGAAGGGGAAAGTTAATTGCTTACGAAATTTGAAAAACAGAAAAAAATAACTTACCTTTCTCGGTTTGCTGGACTTCTCGGATTACAGATAAAAATATATATATTATCCCGATGTGTGATTACCTTAAGGAACTCGGTATTAGTTGCGAAGCAATGCGGATCTTGTCAAGTCTGTATTGGTTTAATTCCAATTATTAGCCTTCTTCCAGAAAGAAACTTTATTAATCATTACAATTCTACTCATTCCGTACATTTAGAAGCAACGGTTTGCTTGTTCTGTAACATTACTAAGCAACACCTTATACTTCTAGTTGATGATAATCTCTAAGTCTGAAATACAGAGACAGTATCGTAGCAAACATCAGAAACCATGGTTTACGTCAGTATGATATATAACAAGCATTTACTGATCATTGTTGACGCCAGTATGATATATAACAAGCATTTACTGATCATTGTTGACGCCAGTATGATATATAAAAAGCATTTACTGATCATTATTGACGCCAGTAGGATATATAACAAGCATTTACTGATCATTTTTGACGCCAGTATGATATATAACAAGCATTTATTGATCATTGTTGACGCCAGTATGATATATAACAAGCATTTACTGATCATTGTTGACGCCAGTATGATATATAACAAGCATTTACTGATCATTGTGGACGCCAGTATGATATATAACAAGCATTTACTGATCATTGTTGACGCCAGTATGATATATAGCAAGCATTTAATGACCATCGTTGATGTCAATAGGAGATATAGCAAGCATTAGGTGACCATAGTTGACGTCTGTAGGAGATATACCAAGGATTTGGTGACCATTGTTCACGTTAGTAGAATACTAAAATATTAACAAATAATACTGAATGTGTTTATGAAGAGTTAGAAACGAAAACACGTTGACAGTATATTCAAGTTCATGTAGTAAAGTCCTTTTAGCATTTTAACCTTTTGACAGTTTTATACACTCAACTGATGTATATATCAATATAATATATAGACTCTAATATGAAATATGATCTTTAAATTAGAAGCAAGGATTTTCTACGGAAACACGTTTTTAGAGATGGGAAAGAAAATATGCAAATTAAGGTATTATCTATGTTATTTCTAATCATAACATATTCTGTAGCTGGCTGTTTAGTCCAATTTTTCTGAAAAATCTAGACGTCAAATACATTATCATCAAAGCAACTACAAAAAGATGACATTAAAGACATAAATGAAATGTTAAAATCGCTGTAAATTTGTTTGGTTGAAACGCTAGAAAGAATTATCTTCTTCATAGCGATTTTAACAATTCCTTTGTATTTTTACAGTTTATATCATCAAGTCTAAATTATTTTGTCTCCGTTTTTTTACATGAGGTAATGTTACAGTAAAACAATTTTGATTTCAGTGAAGAGTTCTAATAAAGCATATAATTAGATGTGGTAATGAATGTTACAGTAAAACAACTTTGATTTCAATGAAGAGTTCTAATAAAGCATATAATTACATGTGGTAATGAATGTTACAGTAAAACAACTTTGATTTCAATTTATATGCTTTATTAGAACTCTTCTTACATGTGGTAATGTTACAGTAAAACAACTTTGATTTCAATGAAGAGTTCCAATAAGGCATATACAAGTGGATCTGCTTATTAAGGCTTGGATCTTTCGGAAATGAAACCAAACCCGAACTAGGGGAGGGAGAGAAGAAACATAGAACAGTAACTACGGACATGGGTATATTTGTTCTTATAAAGTGAGAATATAAAACAGATGAGAAAAGTATTAGTCTAACATCATTCAATACTTATAACTGTTGAACTGTTGACGGATTTTATAATGTAACATGTTAGGAAAAGTTTGAATCTTTTAGAACAGCTAACGAAATCTTGTTTTGGTACTGAGAGAAAATTGATAATGCTTTGCTTATTACTTTAACAATATGAGTAATTTTATAAATACTGTTAAAAATCTATATATATTGAATAATTTCAAAATAATTAGATTGCTAAAAATTACTTTTTTCTGTTTACTTATGATTGTTAATGTGTTTGTTTGTTTGAAGTTAAACACAAAGCTACACAATGGGCTATCTGTGCTCTGCCCACCACGGGTATCGAAACCCGGTTTCTAGCGTTGAAATTTCGCAAACATACCACTGTGCCACTGGGGGCTTGTTAATGTGAAATGATAAATTATACTATAAAGAAATAGGTCTTATATAGGGCCTGGTGGTTAGGGCGCTTAACTAGCAATCTGTAGGTCGCGGATTCGAACCTCTTCATAGAACATGCTCGCTCTTTCAGTCATGCTGTTGTTATAATCTTATGGTCAATTGCATTATTCGTTGGTAAAAAGTAGTATAAGAGTTGGCGGTGGGCGGTGTTTACTAGCTGCTTTCACTTTCAAATTAGGGATAGCTATTATAGATAGCCCTCGAGTAGCTTTTTGTGAAATTCAACACACAAATAATGTTTCACATGGAAAACATTTTCAGTAAAATAATATTACTGCTTTCAATACCTTAATAATACAAGGTGATTATACAGAAAATTCATGTCAGATGATTATATTTTTAAGAAAGTACGTGTCCTAGAGGAACTAAGTTTCGGGAATTTTGACAGTGGTCTAAACATCGTTAAGGTTATTTTACTGATTTCAGTGCCTTGTTGACTCGTTAGATAAGAAAGTAGCATTAGCTGGTGAGGAGATAAATAACATATTTTGTTTATTTGTTGTTTGTAATTAAGCACAAAGCTACACAATGGGCTATCTGTGCTCTGTCCACCACGGTTATCGAAACCCGGATTCTAGGGTTGTAAGTCCGCAGACAAGCCGCTGTGCTACTGGTGGCTTATTTGTTGTTAAGCACAAGGCTAAGCAATGCGCTATCTTTTATTTACCCATTGCATGTATCGAAATCTGATTCTTATCATTATAAGCCCTCAGATTTACCGTTTAGCTACGGGGGGGGGGGGTATTTTTGTTTCAAGTGCAGTAGCCTCTTAGAGAATAAAAAAATTGAACATTGTTCATGATATTTGTTTTGTTTCTTTTCACAATAACAACTGCGTAACACCAAGAACAACAAAATAATCAAAATTCCAGTTCGGGTATAAAGTACACATGAAAAGTTTATTATTTCAAGCCACTTATAATGGATCTAGGTTCATGATTTTTGCTGCAGTCGTACACAGAAGAATGAACCCACTCGTTGCGATGTATTCTATTGAATTTAATAGACTGATAACTAATTGTTGTCGAAAGGCAGTATGCCATAAAATCCAGAATGATATTAGTAAAGCAGTACGAGCACGGAGAAATTTTTTAATATCTATAAAATCTATTATGAGATTAATAAAGCAGTATATGTATGGTGAAATTACTTAGTTACTATAAAATCCAAAATATTATTAGTTAAGCAGTACAACCATGGTGAAATTGTTGAATTGCCACTAAATCCAGAATGATATAATTAAAGAATAAAAAAATACGGTGGAAATGTTTAATTGCTTTAAAATCTTTAATAATATTAATTACGCAGAACAGACACGGTGAAATGTTTTGAATGCTATAAAATCGAGAATGATATTAGTAAAACCTAACAAACACGGTTGAATAGTTTAACTGCTATAAAATCCATAATGATATTAGTAAAGCAGTACAAGCATGGTGAAAAGTTTTAACTGCTATAAAATCCATAATGATATTAGTAAAGCAGTACAACCATGGTGGAATGTTTGGATTGATATAAAATTCGTAATGATATTATTAAAGCAGTACAAGCATGGTAGAATGTTTTGATTGCTATAAAATCCAGAATTATATTAGTAAAGCAGTACAACCATGGTGGAATGGTTTAGTTCGTGACATCACAAGAAGTTAGCATTACAGGTTTAATGTATATAACAAAATATGAAACAGAAATGAAAATACCACAACTAAGTAAGGGATTTCTTTCAATTACGCAACTTAGCCAATTATATTTAACGAAATATTTTTTTCCAAAATACACTTTTTATTAGCCTTTGTTTGTAAGGCTAATTCATTGGATCGCTTCAGTGTTATTTTTCATTGGATATGCATACTTGTCCTTAATTATATATATATATATACTGACAGGCTAATATTAAATTTGTAGTTTTCTTACATTCAATTTGTTTGTTTAATATGTTTATGTACATTAAGCGTAATATGTAAATGCTAAGCTTAACTATCGCATAAACGTGGCAACAACTGATGAGAAGGTTCATAAGACAACGCCTTAATCTTCATGTAAAATTTCCGAGGAAATGTAAATGGGACTGTTTTCACTGAATAGTTGTATTTTTATGTAAAATATTAAAAACTCAAACTTCTAAAAACAAGTACAAAATTTTCTAAACTATTAGGTGAAAATATTCAATAAAAGCCCGAAAAAACAACAAAATATAAAACACTGTTCACCAACACAGCAAGAGTTATACAAAGCATTATGATACAATACAAATCTTTTAAACTTACCAAATTAACTTTTTCTGTGTCACAAGCAAACAACCACTTTTCTTTGTTCCAAAACAAAATGCAAGATATTTTAATAATGTCTATCACTTGCTTGCTAATTAGGCACACCATTTAAAATTATATATTTCTGAGTCCTAATTGAATATTCTACAGTGCGAAAATTGTTGACACTTTTATTGTCAGTAATACTAGACAAAGTGCGTAGTGTCTCAGGTATCTTAACACTCAAGAATTTGAAGTATTTTTTGTATATAGAGAATAATGAATAAGCTTGATTTTTTTATACAATTTTAACAGAATGTAAAGTTTCCGGTTACCTTTTATTTTTCTTCAAGTATTGGTCTGATGAAGTAAAACAAACTAAACTGTACTGGGCTCGACTACATAAAAAAAACTTAGGAGAGATGTCCTTCAAAAATACCCCAGGATTAAAGAATAAATCAGTTTTGTCCTGAAAAGAAAGTCGTGTGATTTATGGAACTTTAATCAATACTAGGGAGGACTGATACACTTCCATAAGCAAGTACAGTGGCAAGATACTTTGTTCTTCAGAATGAACATATTCTCTTTCAAAACAAATATAAAACAATCGATTTAAACGAACTTCCTCACCAAAACGAGCTATTTGCTTTTCTAAAGGTCAAACTGCCATTATCATTTCCTAAGCCGTCTTACAAGTTATTTCCTATGAGTTTCACTTTACTTTGCTCATAATAATATCCGGTTAATATGACGCCATCAACCGGAAAAACGTTATTACGGAGAAAATTAAGTCTAGAAAACAAAATGATAAAATGGTAAAATTTAATAACTTTTCTATCTTTCTTAATGCATGTTTATTTTTTATTTTGGAAGAGTTTGAATGAATTTAAGACATAAAGCATCTAATATGGTTCCTAAGACATAGAGAATTGTTCTGGAAGAAGGTGAATATTTTAATTTTCAACATGAATTGTCCTACAACTCACGGATATTTTATTTTTCGACGTGGATTGTTCTAAAAGTAAATTAATATTTTAATTTGGGTCATGAACTGTTTTGAAAGTTAGTGGATATTGCAGTTTTCGATATTATTACGGAACAAATTGTTAAGCCTAGAAAAATATACATAATGCCAAATTTCGATACTTTTTTCTCTCATTTTAACTCGTGGTGTTATTTTAATTTTTGCACAATTTGAATGACTTTAAGAATACCTAACATGGTTTCTAAGAATTAATAAAAAAAAACCTCTTAGTTATATATAGCCACTTTCTGTTCGTACTTTGGGTATAAGTTCAATCTTGTCCAGATTCTGAACATTATGAATAATACAATAAATATCATATTTATTCACAATAAAGTGTAAGAAGTATTAACTCCTTTACCACAACAGAGATTGGGTATTCAAGTTCAATTAAAATAATGGAGAATATTAACACTTCTTAATACTGTAAAGCATGGCCACGTGGTTAGGGCGCTCAATTCGCAAAGTGCGGGTCGCGGGTTCGAATTCCCATCCCACAAACATGCTCGCCCTTTCAGTCGTCGGGGCGTTATAATGTAACGGTCCATGCCACTATTCGTTGGTAAAAGAGTAGCCCAAGAGATGGCGGTGGGTGGTGATGACTAGCTGCCTCTTTTCTAGATTACACTGCTAAATTAGGGACGACTGGCGCAGATAGCCCTCGTGTAGCTTTGCGCGAAATTCAGAGACAAATAATGCAGTAGAAAATGCTGGTTCCTACAATTCTACAGTTTAAGTAAACGTGAAAATGAGGGAATGAAATAAGAATAGCAATACTGCTAACTGAGATAACAGAAGGAAATATATTAGAATTATCTGCGTGTAATAACGTTTTCTTGGAAGTAAAACTTCATATAATCTGTAAGGATAATAGGAGTTTCTTTTATTTACAGAGCTGGCTAGCTTCAAATTTTATGTTTTTAAAACTTCGTTCCTGTTTTTGTTATCTCTTGTCGCCGTGTTAAGTTTATGGAGTAGATAAAAAACGGAAACCGGTTGTTACCCTTAGGCTGAAACAAATGTCTGTACTTTTACATGTATTAGTGAAACTTAACATATTTGACTATCTGTTTCGTGCTGTTAAACGTATCTGAAGTGTGAGATAGGGTCGGTCAACGTTAAATCTTTTATTTTATGGTGACACGTTAAGGAGATACAGAGAGAAAAATTAAAGACTGGCCTACCAATGAAGGAGACTCCTAGAGAACTGGTGACAGTCAAAGGAATTCCAGTCATGTATATGTTAATAGTATCTATAGTTTTATTGTACAGAAAAGGCGAACAAATGAACCTGAATTTAACTTTTTGATCTTTTCTGTGGTGATGTCATGTCTAAAGGATAAATGATTGAATTTTTATCTGTGGTAATATGTGGGAGTGAATGACTAATAGCCGGAGAATAACATAATGTGTTTGACATAAGAAATGTTTGTTAAAGCTATATACCAGAAGGTATTTAATATTGTTGTATCTGTATGCGGGTGACAATGGAATAGAGTTAAATAGCCAAACATTCCTTGGAGGAACGAGAAACTGACTGCAGAGATCGTTTTTATCTTCTCTGTTCAGAGTTAGCGTGTAAAAAGGTTTAATTGAACTTGTTTACTTCATGTGTCCAAAATGCGTGTTTCGTTAGCGGTAATTGATAGACACTTTGTATGAGGGTACAAAGGATTGTTTGTCTCCAATAAAAACTATAGAAGTTACATAGTGTTGAACCAACCAACAGAAATGACATAGGTTAAGTGTCAAAAATGAGCCCTAACAAAACAGAACAAAGGCCATACTTTCCTTTAACTGTTCTGTTCATGAGTTGTTAACTAAACTATCTTATAAATAATTCTCTCAGAGTGTGTTATTCTCGCGTTCACTGATTTACCTTTGAGTATTCAGGTGGGAACCGCAGAATAACTCGAGGTTCGCCAGAAAATGTTTTAAGGAACAGAATCTGATTTCTCTCAACTTCGAATGAGTGTGAATAAAAGAAAAATACTAAATCACAGTAAAACAATTGTTATCCCTTCAACACATCACGAAAATAATGAGGGCTTTAACAGGCAAGCGTATTACAGCACTTTTACTATAGAGTTTCACATCTTTAAATTGAATAAATTGCTGAGGACAATGTTTCATTTATTCATCGTGTTACACATTAAGAAAACATGGCATTAGATGAGAAAAACAATACTGCCAGTCACCTCAGGGCGCAGGCACCATCCACCTGACTGCCGGTCACTCTTACTGTCACACAAAGAGCTATCTTATGCATGGGGCGTCACTGACTTGCCGGTAGAAAATATCACTGTCGCTATTTATAGTATGTGGCACGCTACAGTAATTACTTGTAATAAGGAGCTCATGTGATGCTCTTGTTGACTGACCTAGTTTCGTGAGTAATTAGAGCAAATGCAATTTAGTTGTTCCATTGACCGACTTTCTAGATTCAGCGCAAAATACTCAAAATATACAGAAATTTTGAAAACTACATTCTAATAAGGAGGTAGAAAATATATCATAAACCTTATATACCTCTTCCAAACTGTTTTATACAAATCTCATGTACCATTACTGTTCTTTAATGTTTAAGTTAAAGTTAAATTCTCCATAATGCTGACATTTTTCTCTTTCTCTTTGGGCTTATTCTAGGTTGTAACTTCATTACATGGAACCCACCTTTTCTGTCAGTCAACTTTTAGTTTGACTTCTTTTTTAAACTTGTTCTGCTCTTCTTTAAAGTTGGCGAAGAGCAGAACAAGTTTAAAAAGTAAGTCAAACTACAAGTTGACTGAGAGAAAAGGTAGGAAATCTTTAAAGTTGGCGATTTAGTTTGATGTGAGCGCTACAGAAATCTTATTCTTAACACAATGCTATGACACATTTTCATGTCTGTAATTTATAGTAAGTGATCTGTGAATGTTATGTAAAACATTTTTCGATAGTTTATATTTTACACCTTTTCCATTAGTTTATCCATACTAAAGTTTATTGCTAAGTTTCTTGCTCTACGTGTGTTTTACCTGATTTATAGTAATGACCCCCAACAAGACACTTAAGAACATCACAACATCAAACTTCATTAATATATATATATATATAATGCAGAAAGAATTGGACTCCTTTCACGTAACAAAGAACGTATTAATTATGTGAACTTCATTAGCGTAATGGAACACGAGTTAGCAAAAGAAGAAAAAACAAAAAACGTAGAGCGTATCAAGTATAAGAGCTTCTTTCGTATAATTGAGGTTGTAATTAGTGGGGAGTATGGAAACTTATCAAATTCTGTCATAAGTATAAACACTCCAAACGGCATATATTGTAAGAAACACAAAAATGATTCAAGATGGTGGGATATTTGTTTGTTATTAAGCACAATGCTACGCAATAGGTTATCTGTACTGTGCTCACCACGGGTATCGAAACCCGGTTTTTAGCGCTATAAGCTTTCAGACTTATCACTTAGCCACCTGGTGGCAATAAAAGTTAGAATTTGTTTTATGTGGAATCCGTTACGTAAGAACAGTTTTCAGTTGTTGTTGTTTTTTTTACCAACAAAGTATTCTTTATTATTGACCATATAGAAGATCAGACATTAAAACATTTTGTAAAAAAAAAGGAAAAATGTAAACATGAATGTTATTACTGGGGCATAGAGGGCAGAAAAAGTGCTTGTGATAAGAATTTGGTGTGCAAAAATGATAAGAAATGTAACAATCTGTTTAAGAAACTAAATATATTTATTATTGCACAGGTTAGGTTGTTAAAGTATTGTTGCATAGATTAGGCTGTTAAATTATTGTTGCACGGGTTAGGTTGTCAAATTATTGTTGCACTTGCTTTATCACGAAACCGATACGTTTTGTGTTATTTTATTTCACAAATATAAATTTTCATTGCACTATCTTTCAGTTAATGGATAATACTGTTATTTCCAATTATTTTTCTTTTCTTTTTTACACACTGCACTTTTAACTTTGCCCCCCCTGCCCCGGTTGGTGACTCAGCGGTAAGTCTGCGGGCTAATAACTCTAAAATATCGAGTTTAGATATAGGTGGTGGGCACACCATAGATAGCCCATTGCTTAGTTTTTGTGCTTTACAACAAACATACAAACACTTTTAAATTATTCTTATGTTTTGATTAAGCTCAGCAGTATCATTTCAAAAAGAATTACGAATAACCCTCCCACAATCTCAGTTATATACCTGTCAGCATATATTTGTATCGCCCATTTTCTTTGAAAAAGCCCCGCACGTGGCACAGCGGTATGTCTGCGGACTCTCAACCCGAGAAACCAGGTTTCTATACCCATGGTGGGCAGAGCACAGATAGCCCATTGTATAGGTTTGTGCTTAATTACAAACAAATAAACAAAAATCTTTGGAAAAAAAGTTATGGCATTACAACTTCAAACCAGATTAAGTGCTGTTGCTCAAAATTTGTCCCAAAATTATTATTTTTAATTGGACGAGTGATTTATTCTTTATTCTGTATAATGCAGTTTATAGTACGTTCGTAACATTTTATTTTATCTACTGTGAAAAACAGGTTTGAAGATTCTTGACCTATTATGTAGCAAAAAAAAACACAAAAAAACGTATGTTCTGACCATAAGTAGGGGTAATGACACAAACGTTTTGCAAACAAAAACGAGCAACTGATAATGCCCCTATACAAAATGTTAAGTAATCTATTCAAATTAAAGCACATATTTATCGTAATGATGTTAACTTGAAATAATCTTTTAATTTTTTAATAAATACAGGGATGGAATATCACCTTCTCTTACAGAAGTGAAGGGAAATATTAACTTGGCTGGACAAATGGAAGTCATGACAAAGTACAAAAGTCATTTTGAGAATAGTTGTTTACAGATTTTGTAAATACAAAAAGAGTTTCAACTTTTGCCTGCTAATTAGCATTTTAATAACGAAAAATATTCAATTTTCTATTGTAGAATATAGAAAAAAAAGTTCGCTTTCGTTAAATGAAAAAACCTCATGATGTACCAATGATAGGGATAGAACCATTAATTTTAGCGTTATAAGCCCTCAAACCTAAGGTTGAACCACAGGGATGGGGCTTACCAATAGGGAGTTCAAGGTCTGAAGATCCTAACAACGCTTACTTTCATATTGTCGTTTTATTTCCGCAATATGCCACCCCCCCCCCTCTTGTGATCTAACGTTAACTCTGAGAGTTTATAACGCTAAAGATTGTTTGCCATATTTAAACTGGGCAGAACACGGATAGCCCACTGTATATCTTTGCACTTACCAAGAATAAAACAAACAAACTTTAAGCAATGAACAAGTCATCAAGTTCTACTTATTGTTCATTTGCGGCTAAAAAATAGATTAACTTGTAACAGAAATCAACAAGGCATTTGACGTTTTATCCATCTTTTCGTCAAGTAAAATCCGCTTAGACAATCTATCTTTCCTGCCTGACATAAATCAAGACTTCTAGACTTGAGAATCAGGAAGGAATTGAACACACTTTCTTTATAATATATATATATAAATGTGGTATCTAAAATGTAGTTTATACATTTTCTAAGCTATTATTTACCTAAAAACATATCTTAAATAAAAAACACAAAATACCTTTCCTATACAGGAATAAGAAACTCTATTTATAAATTATTTGAATTTTCTAATGTGACCTTTTTTATCCAATACGATACTGATATCATTATTATGGTAAAATTCTTAATTAAGGGTGATAAATACTAAATTGTAATAACCTTTTATCATGTTATAGCATGTTTACATGTCAGTACAAACTAAGGAGTTCAGTTATTGAAAGGTGTCTAATAAACAGCTAGCAAACACAAGCACGATCTGTTTTCAAACGTCACCAGGGGGTAAATAAGTTTTTTAAACAAGACGTGTTCATAACTTTATAAATAAAATTTCAACAGCAGATCAGTTATGTATAGTTATGTATTTAGTATAAAATGGGCGCGCGTTTCTTTCTGGAATTCAATTTACTTTAAAGAACAACAAAAAAACGAAACGTTTTGTTATGTCTAATAGTAAATATTACAAAATATGTGTTTGAAGAGTCTTAAAGTCTTTAGCAAAGCACAAACAAAAATCCCCGTGAAGTTTTCCCATTCAAGTTTGTTACTAAAGAATTAAAAAAAATATTGATTTTTACTTTAAATAGTACTAGCTATTCAAATAAATATTATTATATTGAGTTATGCCTGTCGTACGTGAGAAAAAATAAAACACCTCTATGTATATGTGTTTGCAATTTACTATGTGAAGTAGTGTTACAAATGAATGAAAAACATTATAAGAAAATAGAATAACTAGAAATGAACTAAAAAAAAAGTATTGTGAAATTATATGAATTAGGTAAGGAAATAAAAATCCTTAAACTATGACTATGTTAATGTGACTGTGGTAAATAGTTTAACTAACAATTGCATCAGAGCTAGTTAAAGTACAACAATGAAAAAATATTATTGAAAATTATTCTATACAAGCGATTCGCACGTGCCATTATTATGTTAAGTATGACATGACCAGTATTATAACCGAAGCTTGAATTTTTCAAAGCTTTTTCGAGTTACATAGTGTGATAGTGTTAGTTGGTGTTTATGAAGCAAAAACACGAAGCATTTGAATCGAGACAATGGTAGAACAATTTTTCAAGACAAAGAGAAGACGTGTAATTTCAAAGTTTGAAATAATTTCGAATTGATAATGCTTAAAAACGAAGGAAAATGCGAACAAATGAATAATAGTCATATAAAAAGCATCTGTAGCGTTATGGAACATACGAAATTTTGACAGTTAATGAGTCACATGCAATGAAAGATGATCCTTCATAGCAAACCTGGAAAAATAAGACATAAAAAGGCGGGCTTCTTACGGTAATTAGAAAGGGTCAGAAAACAGTGGATGAAATGCGACTTGTGATGATTCCTTTAAAAATTTGAAGTTAGCCAAGAAATTACTGGACATGCGACTAAGAATACGTGGTATATCATCACAAGAAAACAACAACAAAAAAAACAGTTGAATTGCCATCTGTAAAATTTTATGTACATTGACATGGTGAGTTCGCACTTAAAGTTATATTTTAATGAATTTTATGTCCAAAGAAATGAAAAATAGCGGTGCTGCTAAGTACTATGCAGGAACAGCCAGAAATTAACAACAATAAAGCAGCGAAAAAGCCAGTGATGATTCTAGATATCAGTAGTATCAGAAGTGCAGTGGATACGGCTGACCACATGTGCTACTCAACTAAACAGAAGACAAATAGACGACCAGTTGATATATTCTATAAAATATATTAAATATATACTTCCGTTTGGTGGATTAATCTTGACTTCGATTAGAATACCTGGAAATCACATATTTTCTACAAGTTAGGCCTCCAAGAAATGGACAGAAAGATGGGAAATACGCCAAAATCTTGTGGGTAAAGAGCATTCTAAGAAATTATTTGACACTTGTAATAATAGAAAACGATAGTTCCAGCTTGTCGATATTCGCTTTTTTTAAATTGTCATACTATTATTCTGCAGTTTTAACTCAAATTTTAAGGTTTCTAATGATGGACGTAAAGTACTTAGAAACTATAAATAGTGTAATATCGCGTGTATAAATGCACGAGGTCGTGCATATGGTCCCCACCAGTAGTGAACAGTACAAGAGGGAATTCGGTAATTTAGTATTAAAAACACTAAACTGGAACACGAGAACTCATAGACAAACTCGGAAAAGCAGTAGAAATACCTTTATGAAGCAAGTAAAATTAATATTACGAAAATTCTCATATTATAAATTTCTCTGTTAGGTTTCTGAAGCTTGAATTATTCAAAGAAATAGACTGGCTTTAATTAAAAAATCAAGTTTTTTTTTGAAGGTAAAGAACTTGCTTATGTCATTTTATTCTTCATTAACAATAATAAATTAACTCACCATTTCAGGCGTTGGAGCGTTATAAAAGTGACAGTCAATTCTATATTCGTTCTCAAGAGCCGACTAGCTACCCTCCTTCTCGTCAGTGGCTATACTTGAGCTATTTAGCTAATATGGGCATAGCATGACTTTCAGGCTGGAAATTTCAATACAAACACTCCTTCATACCATTGTTAATTGGCCAGGTGGTTAGGTGGTTAACCATGGCCAGGTGGTTAGGACGCTCGACTCGCAATCTGCGGGTCGCGTGTTCGAATCCCCGTCCCACCAAACATGCTCGCTCTTTCAGCCGTGGGGGCGTTATAACGTGACCGTCAATCCCACTATTCGTTGGTAAAAGAGTAGCCCAAGAGTTGGCGGTGGGTGGTGATGACTAGCTGCCTTCCCTCTAGTCTTACACTGCGAAATTAGGGACGACTAGCGCAGATAGCCCTCGTGAAGCTTTGCGCTAAATTCAAAAAACAAACAAACGTTGTTAATTTCCTGTTCTTAGTTGAAAGGTCAGTAACGTACGTTTCTGACAGAGTTTGATAGTTATTAGTGTGTTATAAAGGTCTGTTCTCAATTTCATGCAATTATCTGTAATTGTGGGTATGAATTCATAATATTAAACCTTTTTTTTGGACCTATGTTAGTAAAACGAGAAGAAGTGATAAACGTATGATTAGCTAAGATAGATAATTCTTTAAGTTTTTGGATGCATTATTGTATGTCAAGTTTCATATAACAATCGCGAATGCATAGCTTTTGTTTTATGCTAGGGGTAGTACAGTACAGCAAAACAGATTGTTTGTTTTAGAATTTTTATGCAAAGCTACACAGAGACTATCTGCGTGTAGACGTGCTTAATTTTAAACTGATAGATTCTAGGGAAGGTGGTTAGCCCTTTACGACGTAAAATATTCATACACTTGGATCATAAAGATGAGCTTGAATCGCGGATTTATAATTTCCAAGACGAGGATTCTACTTGTACTTAATGGCATTGAAAACAAAGGAATTTGCATCAGCTTGGGGCAACATAACCATCCAGAAAGTCGTACTCCAGGCGTGGTCAGCAAATTGCGGCGTCTTAGGACAGTCATTGGCAAAAGCCTTCCACGTGTCCCAGGAAACATTATAATCAAGTCACATGTGCACGAGTTGCTTCCACGACACAACCGTTCAACTGTCGCATACTTTAAGCATCTGGAGAATGAAACAAGTACTCACAAGAAGACATACCTATCATGTTTTCGCATGCAGCGCCTGTGAATATCTGTGCGATTGAATTCTTAAAACGGGAACCATTGTCCTCCTACACTAGATGACTTATGGAAAGCAAGCATGTTGTAGGGCTATTCTATGGAAATAACAGCCTCATGACGTAGCCTTTTGCAATGGAAATTAAGCCGCAAGGCTATTGCCAGAGATACACGGTAGACGGATACGACATGAGATTAGAAGATATCAAACAAATTAATGAACAATTTTTTTTTATTTCGTAATTACCATACGAGAACGATGTCAGATAAACTTTTTTTTTTAAATAAAGATATAATCAATTATTTATAAATACAAATTACTATCAAAATTTCCAGAATCTTACAAATAAGCAATTTTATTGTTTATATTTTTTAAAAACTATATCATAAAAATAACCACTTACGAACATCTTGTATTTTAATATTGTTTGTTTGTTATGGATTTCGCGGAAAGCTACACGAGGGCTATCTGCGCTAGCCGTCCCTAATTTAGCAGTGTAAGACTAGAGTGAAGGTAGCTAGTCATCACCACCCACCGCCAACTCTTGGGCTACTCTTTTACCAACGAATAGTGGAATTGACCGTCACATTATAATGCCCCTACAGCTGAAAGGGCGAGCATGTCTGGTGGGACGGGGATTCGAACCCGCGACCCGGGGCCATTTTAACATTCTAAGTCTTACTATCATTTTGAAAATGTCTGTTTTGTTGTTAAGCACATACTTACAAGCTTTAGTATTATAAGCCTACAGACTTGTCACTGAACTACTGCGGGAAGAGGGAGCTTAAAATGTACACATCTCAGTATGGTGTACTAAAATATCACAATTCATTAACGCATTATTGATGATAATAAAAACACAACATTTTTTTTTTACTAAGCCAATACGAGTTTCCAGTTAGAAAGGTATATAATATAATTTGAACTAAGAATTTTTCAACTTGGTGGTCCTGGAAAAAAGGCTTTGGTGGAAATAGCGTACAACAGGATATACATGTAGTTGAAATGCTATTATACACACTTGTTATTGGAAACCTTATTAGGCCAGTATGAACATCATGTGATTTAACTTAGCATACAAGTTATTATTATTATTATTACTAGATGTCGTTGTCCTCCAGCTAAGGTGTCTTACATAGCAAGTTTAGCTGTGTCATAAAAATGTATTACATCAGTTTACTATTTTATTTAGAAACGTTTATCTGACATCTTTCTCGTTTGGCAACTACGAAATACTATATAATTTTGTTTATTATTTGTTAATTTGTTCTTAAGCCCAAAGCTACGCCATTGGTTATCTGTACTCTGCTCATCGCGGATATCAAAACCTGATCTTTAGGTGAGCCGCCAGGTGGCACAGAATTTTGAAGGATTATGTTAATACATTTCTATTTGAATGATCCGTATTTGAAGTTGTAAAATGTCAATTGTCTCTCCACTTTTTCGTATTTCGTAAGTTATCTAGTCCGCTAAGTTTTATTTTTGTTAGTTTCAAAATTTTTGCGCACAGGTAAAAGAAAAGAGCTATCTAACTGCACGTGACCGTCACTTATTTTGATATAACAGCACCCACTGCAAACTCATGTTCTTGTCTGAGAGAAAATTGGGATTTGACCGTCACTTTTGTAACACAACTACAGCAACAAAAGGCGGAATGCGTTCTTGCAGCAACGGGTCGCGAACCATGAACCATTTCACCCATAGCTCGGACACGCTACCCACTAGGTCACGCTCGGCCACCTCGTCCGAAAACAAAGGTTATTTCATCTCATAAGTTCCATTTCTTGTTAGCGAGTTATTTGGATAGGGTTAATAAAAAGTATTTAATGACCTTTGTTGCCTTTTCTTTTTTTTTACGAAAGGTATAAGAAGTACGACAAAGTAATAATAATTAAGTATGAATAGGTTTGTACATTTTTTTGTTTTTTATTGCGGTCAGCGTTAACATTTTAAGAAAGCCTTTTATTCAGAGAAAAAACAAACTAACTAACTCACCAATTCTGGAGATTTATTGCATGGTTATTATTTTCGTCATTAACTTAATCTTCAGAGCGAAGTTAATTTCCTGAAAAAGGGGGGGAGGGTTGCATACAAGAAGAAATCTGTATGAAATAAAATCGATTGGGTTTGGAGTTATGTGCATTTTATACTACAGCGCATGATTTCGCAACTTCAGAAACAATAACTATTCTAAGAAGTGTTGTATGTAATGGAGCTATGAGAAAAAAACAAACCTTATCCTAAAAATGTTGGCATTTCACTTTTCCTTGTACCAAAAGTTTCAGAAAATATTAAACGTGTTTTTTCTTTCAAAATCCACAATTGATGACTATAGAATCATTTAAATGAAAAATTAACAGTTCGTATAAAGACAAAGGTTATTGATATCGCAATCATTTAAATTCATGTTAAACAAACATCGAGTTTAACTTTAGATTGCGTTAACAGGGAATACAAAAAATGTTTAGACATAACTCTCGTTTCCATTGGCCAAGGGGCCTAGCATGACCTGATGGTTAGGACCATTGATTCTCAATTTTTCGGGTCACGGGTTAGAATCCTAGTCACCGAACATGTTCACCCTTTCTGCCATAAGTGCGTTATAATGTCACGGCCAATCCCACTGTTCGTTGGTAAACTAGTAGCCCAAGAGTTGGCGGTGGACTGTGTTGAGTAATTGGTTTGTATCCTGTCTATCACTTTAGATTTGCGCGAAATTCCAAAAATAAATAAACAAACAACTCTTCAATATTCTTGGTTTTGTTAAGCTCAATAAACTTTTAACAATAACCATTATTCTTAATTTTGTTTAACGCAAAGTAGAGTTTATTAAGATTTTTATTAACAACCTGTATCTTCAGAATGTATCTTTATTAGCTCCATATTTAGCTATTACAACTTCGTAAAAATTCACTAATCCAGTTGAAACAGTAACCTATTCTGCTATTATTATAAATACTTTGGTAGATGGCACAAGGAGTTAAACAAACTATACTTTAAATGTGTTTATGAAGGTTTTGATGCCACACATTAGTAGTTCACTAATTAGTCCACGAGAGCATATGTAAAAATATTCTCCATAAAATTCCCTTACACCAGAACAAATCAATATTCCCAGTGAGAATTTTCTTAAGATTTTTTTTTTAAAGAACTAATTCATATGAAAAAAACCGATCGGCAGTGGCCTTTTTAACTTTATACCAAAATATTACTAATTAATATATATCAATGTCTATCATAATTATTTTTGCTGATAACACCATGTGCCTGATGTAAATATGATGACTTTAATTCTATTATTTATACTACTACTTTACGTTTGAATAGTTTGGAAACGGCTTTGGAACAGTCGTTTCTTTTCCAAACAATTGCCTCAAGGTTATTGTTATAATAATGCCCATTTCTAAACCTGAAAAAAGCTTTACAGAAAGTTTGTTGAAACATTTAATAATGTATATTTCTAGCATTTTCATTTCAGTGCACGTGCTTTTGATCGACCTACACTTTTATTCTTTCATGTAAAATACGATTTGAGGATGTGCAGCTTTCCAACTAGATATAGCACTGTAGTTCTTGGTTAGTTATGTTGTTATTATTGTAAGACAATGTATTATTAATGCATCATACACTGCTACGAGGTGACGACATCTTATTGTTTGATCTGCAAAGTAAGGTGTAAATATCTGCATAAAAAAGAGCTACACCAAGGCATATTCCATCCTAAAACAGCATAATGTTTCATTAGGTAATATACTTTATAATTTTTCCAGCTGGGCAGATGTCGAAGTTTGTAGCCATTCATAATATATTTTCTTGTTGTAATATATAATTCTTTAGGTGAAGAAAAGGGAAATTATTTAGGCCTAGCTCTACGGAAGTCCTAAATTCATTTCCGGAAAGAAGCGCTAGAAAGGAGTATGTGTGAATATGCATATAGAGGGCAGGACGTGGATTAGTGGTTAGCTTGCTCGGAATGTGTATCCAAGTTTCATGGTTTGCAATCCGTTGGCGCAGAAACGCGCTTCTTACTTTGGATCTTGAACGCGCTAGAACAGTATTATTCAAAACCCATTGTCTTTAGACCAGACAAGATGTGTGCTCAAAAGTTGGCAGTGGATGTTGTTGAGTCTATGATTTCATAATTAGGAACAGTTATGCGCAGATAGGTTTTTCTGTAGCCTTGCCCCAAATTTCTCAAACATAAAAAAACACAGCAATAACTTTAAAAGCTGACAATACCATCTCAGTGTATTTTCAGTGTGCGCCAAGCAGTATAACATGAGGGAATCCTCAATAGCCACGCATTTGAAAGTCTTTTAGGTAGAATTAGATTAAATCAATCTATGAGGCCTTTTCCCCCCCTTTTTATTAGTTATATTTTGTGCGCCAGCAGTACCAAGCGTGGGGCGCGCATATACCCGATTCGATTTTGGTGCTCATCAAGAGCCCTACCAGCCTACCCTCAAATTCAAATTCTTTTAGGCAGGATTAGAGTAAATTAATCTATGAGACCTTGAACGTGGTCAAATCTATCAATCAAAAGGGTTTGATCTTATGAGTTCAAAACTGTAATTAGATCTCAAATCGGTCAAGAGATGATGGAGCTATGAGGTAAAAGTTTGTACTTGAAAAACCCAGAGCCATTCTATGAGCTGCTATTCCGCGGCTAAAAATTATTCACTTCGAACATTCAGACAGACTTATCCATATAAAAATGTAGCATTATTTGTATTTACAGGCCTAAGACAAATCTATGTTTACATTGGTAGTGGCATTTTCAACATGAAAGGCATCTTATGGAATACATGGGCTAAAAGTCCAGCTCCAAGTTCCCTAGAGTTCAGATGTTTCTTATGTTGAACTACTGATGAGATGAAAGGCAGCTAGTCAGTAGCACCTGTCGTCACGATAGCTTTGTCCAGTTTTGTATCGAGTAATAGGAATGACAATCACTCTTATAACGCACTCACAGCTTAAAGTGTGGAATGTATTCAGCAGCACTGCAGCTCTGACTTTGGATTTTCAAATAACAAATAAGGATGATTACCATAACTCCACACCAGGCTTGTACGTTCAATATTGAAACAGAAATAAACTATTTCTGTCGTAACTTATTACGCTAGCTGTTTATATCCTCAAATTTGAACCCTTATCAGTGATTCATATCCAGTTCGCCATCAAAGCTATCAGCTGTACCTCACTGTATCATCCTTATTTCACCACGATAAGTTTTTGATAAGCTGTTAACAAAATTGATCATATAAAAAAGTGGTTTAATCCACCAGCCATCATGGATTGTCTTGCACATCTGTGTTCTGAAACATACTACTCAGAAAACCTGATCGCATTTATTAAAAGACGGTGTCTGGTCCATCTGACCAGCATTTTTATCTTTAGTGGTTTTAACATATAAGCCATGTTCTTTGATGATGACACTACCTTTAAAATAAACTGTTTCCGAGTTTTATATTCCCTTTACATAGTCCATAAATCTGTTTAGGTTTACACTAGCTGTGCATATCACTAAGGGCCTACTAGTATATCCTTTGTGCATAATATATATGCACATAAATCCTGTGGAATGTATATTACATTTATATGAATCCCAGAGGCTATGTAAATTTTCAACGAGGTAAAGTTCAGTTGTTTTGGTCCATTATGGGGATCTGGCCAGAAATGCCTGGTAAGAGCAAGTTCGAAAGTTTTTTGTTTTTTTTAAACTAGGAACGCTACCTACTATCAACACATGTTTACAGCACAAACCAAGCTTCACTATTTATCTCAACTGTTACTACCTCCTCCACCAATACTGTCCGCCATTGTTATTTACGTTGAATACAGCCAGAGTCAACAAACAACCTCGAACTAGGGAGTATTGTTGGTTTAAATGTGCCAAACCCACCCATGGATGTTTCTAGCGTTTTTAATCTTCCATATATATTTTAGTCTGGGTTTCTACATAACCTTTAATAGGCTTTAAAGCAATGGTAGTTTCTAATAATTATTATTATTGCTAAGCCCGCCATTGCTTGATTTTTCTCTTGTTTGTTTTCTCAGCCTTCTTCATTTATTCTATGTCCATTTCATTATTTAGCCCATTGTGAAGACTGTTCAGAATATTTATGCAGTAATTCACACACAATTGCATCTGTATGCAATGCAATGGGACCACAGTATTCATCATTCTCACGCCTGATGCTCCCTTGATGATCGTTTAAAAAAGGAGTTGTTCAATTCATATCTTCAGTCAACATATAACTGTCTTACATGCTTATATGTTACAGTTAAGATTCACAGCGTAAACCTTTGATATATTCATTTATTAAAATATTTTCCCGTCCATGAGATCCATTCCAAAATACACCTTAAAAAGCAGAATCCGCACGACGTTTGTGTAAGCAACTTGGTACAGATGTTTTATGACTTTCTGTTGTTGGCATTTCATTTTGGCTCCAGTATTTTATCACGTAAACTTGATAAACTATTGCAGCAAATAATCAATAATGCTAGCCACTAATTTTGTAACTACAGTTTCATGTGCTTCATTACATCCAGTGCCTAGTTTGTCAAGGCTTAGGAACGTCAAATGGGTTGCTTGTGTTCAGTATTAGACACTAGAAACAGTGCCTTAGTACTTATGGAAACACATATTTTCCTTATTCTGTTCTTTTATAATGACAGTTAAAAATCGTTTTTCTTTAGCACGTTGTTTATACTTGATAATTTCGCAGTATTCGTCATTTGTGATATATAAGAGCTTGTATGTACCTGCTACACCTTGGTGCAAATATAATCAGGTTTATTAGAAATAATGAGTAAATTATTTGAAAAGGAAGTTAGCCCATAATGGTTCTACTTATTTTCATGGGCTTTTTAATTGGTTTCCTGGTTGATGGTCACAATGCCTTGAGAGGCACTCCTCCCGGAAAATCTTATTACATTGCTCTTCATCAACTTTGTTTAAAATGGAGCATGTTTGATAGTCTCTTGTTATTTCGATCAGCAAAGTACAAAAAGGACATTAGCAAGCCCCAATTTCAAGGTTAACTGAGACCGATTTACTGGCTATCATTAGCAGTACTTGTTGGAATGTGCCAGACTGCAATAATAATTTTCACTGTGAAATTAAAGACTACCTGGCTATCATTTGCTAGTTCGGTTCTCTTGGGAGGACACTCGACCTCACTGCCATGTTTTATTGGAAACTTACACCTTATAACCTTCGATGAATAGCCATCACTTATCTGCTTTATGAGCGCCTATCTAGAACATGTATCTGAAACTAAAAGAATTATTTCCATTCAACGGGTTTTCTGAATTATCTAAGGAAAACTTTATTATGTTTCTTAACACCTCCCACATGGAACATTCAAAGACTCTTCACTCCGATATCAGTTACTTGGCATCTATGACGCCAAAGGAATATGTATCATCTTTCGGGCATTTTTGTGAATTTATGATAATTTCCAACTTTCTACCTGTGGTCCCAGAAGACTGGATTGGCCTTGACCCTCATTCATACTGACCTCACACATAAGCAATTCTTACATGACCTGCCATAGTGTAAGGGAATACTCGAGCAAACCAGTAGACTTCACCACTCTGTGCTATGATTATAATCCTCTAATATAGGAATTCCTTCAGTATGAATTGTATAGAATTATCTGTGGAGAAGTAACATGATTTTTTTATACTTTGATGAATACTTAAACAAACATAGAACAGCCTTAATCTCATCAACCAATACTGATTCTCAGTCATTTTATCATATACATGTGTTATTATTCTATTCCTAAGATAATCAATGAATGGTTACAAAATGTGGTGGCTGATGGTTGAAGAACCTGGCTAAGTGAGCTTCTTAAAGTTGGAGATTTAAACAAAAAGAAGAAATCCTTCAGTTCATATATAATGATTGATTTTTAATCCAGAATGATTTAACGTATATTTTGCTAAAATAAACTTTGAAAAAGTATGGGTATGTGGAAGAATCATCCAGGTGTAAGTTGTACTTTAAAGTGAAACTTAGATTAATCATTATGCAAATTAAGACGAAAGATATTAATATAATCAAGTAAGAGACATTGCACTGAGTTCTAATCAAGATAATGCTAACTCTAAGTTAACAATATAACATTACTTCCTTTTTCAATTGTGCAAACGATTTTGATAAACGTTTCGATATATTTGAACCCAGAATAAACACCAACGAACTGGATATCTAATCTCGTGTACAACCTGTCAGAAAAATGCCCTTTTCAATTCATTCCCTTCACTTTGTAGGTAGGTAAATCATAAAAATATGCACAAGACCGTCAACTGTCATAAGCACATGTAACTCGAAACACCGACCCACTGAGATTTGAACTGCTGTACAATAGAAATCTATAAAGAAATGAAGTGAAATAAATCAATGTATGTGAGTAGGGTAGAAGTGAAAACACCTAACCATGTGGTTGTATATAGATCAAAGCGAATAATTCCTAACAAAGTAAATCAAGTTTTATATTTCGAACAGTCAAAATCAAGAGAGAGCGCAAGCTTTGGTCTGGAATAGGACGATATACATGCACAGATTGATTTGGTACTAGGCAGCCAAATAAATCAATATCTTTTGGTTTCTAGAGAAAGCTTGTAGTGAATGATTAAAATACAGCACAGAAGTTATATGAGCAGACAGAGTGTACTTAGCGTGTGATCTATAGTGCTAATATGTTTTTGTTGCTTTAGAAACATGTTTAGGTTTTCTAAACTGTACTGAATATAATATGAGTATAGTTTGTTTGGAACTGTCAACACATTAGAGGCTGGAATTGGCTATACGTGTGAAATTTAAAAACAAAAGTGCAATCAGTTGTTGATTTTTTTCGAAAAAAAAAAACGAATTTTTGAAGAGGTTAAAAATCTGAATAATTAAAAATAGCTACTAAGGACTGGTCTATGATTATTCACGATATTTTTAAAGAAATTATTTCCTAAGCTTTGAACGTGCGATTCCCCAACACACAATTTTTTTTCTCTTAGCAATAATTATTATTAATTTATAATTAATTACCTGCAGAGCTCCATTACTACCTACCGTAAGGTAAACTGTTACAGATAGCTTAAGTTTACGGTAGGTAGTAATGGAGCTCTGCACGGTAAACTGTTACAGATAGCTTAAGTCAGTATAGGAAGATATTTGCACTAATTAATTTGGTAAAAATACACTTTGTATTATGGTGAACTCGAAGTTCTTAATGTTATAACAGAATATAATAGTTGACATATTACCATAAGTATGTTGTATATACTTTGGGGATAGTATGAATGGGCATACGAAACGTTATTATTCACATTTAGTTATAACGCACATCATAGCAGATTTATTAATAAATGAGATCATCCTTTTACGTAAAATTCATATTTTGTGAACCCTGTAAAATTCTCAGTTTTTACACATGGTCCACATAAGTATACTTAAAATGACTTTTGTTAAAGAAAGGAAATGACCACTCAGTAAAACGTATTTCATTTTACTGGGGTAAACACATTTACTTTTAGCCATAAATCTCTTCATTTTACTCCCTTACCTTCTGTAAAAACAATGTTAACGTCGAAAGAGTTACGTCTGCCACTGTAAAAGTAGTTCTAATACTCGGATCTTTCTATTTTTATTAACATAACTTATTTTCAAAGGCTCTGCGAAAAATTCATTTTTGCTTTAGGTATTGATATAATTTTAAACATGTAATGATGTTCTTCTCTTTGCATGTTTGGCATGTTCGAGTGAGATTTTTCCTTTTGCAATTCCTATATATTTTAACAGTGATTTTCTGTTGCATGATAAAGACTTTGTAACCCATTTAAACCACTAAAGTCTATAACCATATACCGTTGAAAATGAATTTTATGAAATTATAAAAAACAACAACAGTAAAAGCTATGTTAATTGGTTTGAATTTCGCGCAAAGCTAACCGTCCCTAATTTAGCAGTGTAAGACCCTGCGCCAACTTTTGGGCTACTCTTTTACAAACGAATAGTGGGATTGACCGTCACATTATAACGCCCCCATGGCTGAAAGGGCGAGCATGTTTGGTGAGACGGGGATTCGAGTCGAGCACCCTAACCATCAGGCCATGTCGGGCCAGCTATGTTGATATAGAAACGACAGGTAATACAGTACATTTAATACAAGAAAAGAAAATTTCGAAATTTCAATACTTCACAAAATACTTGGCGATGTTTAGAAAATATTTATAACAGATAAGAATGCTATATAAGAAATCACAATTTTAATTACAAAAAATAACTACTTTAAATAGATTGTATTACAAAACAAAGAGGAAATTAATATCAGAATTTTGGAGGAAAAAAAAAGCAATGTACCTAAGTTATTAAGATGAAATAACATGATGTAATGTTACTTTTTACTGCATCGAAATCCAATCAACTCTATAATTATCTTCAAAAACCGTTATTATTGTTAATATTAGATAAAGGATCATTACGAAGCGATATACATTTAGAGCATATAATAAAATCGAGAGCACCAAAACATTTCATTTAGACCTTGTGACACCACGTGCGTCCCATGCACGCCTATATTAACCTTTTCTCAGCTATTGATTACAACTCGAAGTTTGGTGGAAAACGCGATGAAACTTTGTTTCTGATTGGTTGGTCGCGATCGTTTACTACTGGGTCAAAAGACCCCGGATGCATCAATAAAACGGTGGGCCCTAACAGATGAGTCGGCCACTAAGCAGATCGTGGGAAGGACTTGAGAAAACAAGCATCTTTAGATTTACAACGTCAGAGAGTTAAACCACAAGCAGTAAGAACTTGTGGCGTTGTACTAAATAGTCAAAATGTTCACTTCTCCTTTGTACAGCAACGTTTTACAGTGAATACACTTTAACTGCTGTTCAAGGAAATTTTAAAACATTTTGTTAAACTTAAAACGGTTACAAGTGAACAAGTATAACAAAAACTGGGAAAGATCTTCTGAATATAAACGCATTCAAAAATTCAGAAGATTTAGTTAACTGTGAATCCCAGTAATAGCCAGCAGTTCGAAGATAAATAAAGTGAAGCTTCAAGACAGAGATCTTGCTCCTTATGACGGATAAATAGAGGAGTTCGTAGCCTAGCCGATAAGCGCAGCGAGAGAAAGGACGGTTCCGGCATTTAGCGTCGACAGAAACAATCGGCCACGGTGCCGTTTCTTGTGGCTCGCCTGATATTTACCACTGTCATTGCCCGGCTAAATAAACTTATAAATCATGTATTCTAAACTCTCGATATTGTGAAGGTCTCTACATCTCTTAAGTACACGTTACTGAAAGAAATGGAAACCTTTCCCGATTCGTCGTCCATTAGCTTTGTTTCCATGGTAATAGGTAAGCAGTTTAATTTATTATTAAATAAGATAACAGGTTCAAATATATTTTAACAAATGTCTATAATGTGTACAAATCTCTTCATTCTGCATATTTGTAATATTACAAACTAGAGAATTATAAGTATGCTTATAATATCTTCATGCTCATTCGATAACCTGTCTTTAAGTATGGTATGCTTATTCCATGGCAGCAAAGTCATGATAACAATACAGAAGGATCAGACTCACCCTTTTAAGTGAAGAATATCTAAGTAACGTAAAAAACAAATGTACATATATGTATGGATGTATGTATATATATTATTTTAATGAGTTTGGATGCCAGATAAGTATGGTTTCTCTGTATTATGTGCTTTGGCCTTAAGGGGTATAGACACCTACAATCGTTGTACAACAGTTACAAAAAGTCGTGCAACGATAGACACCTACAATCGTTGTACAACATTACCAAAAGTATAGCTCAAGGGTCACTTTCATTGTTTTTAGTTTATTCCGGAAATTCGCGCAAAGCTACACAAGGGCTACCTGCAATAGCCATTGTTAATTTTGAACTGATAGACCAACGGCCATCTTTAATTTTGAACTGATAGTCCAATGGCCATCGTTTATTTTAAACTGATAGACTGGTGGCCATCGTTAATTTGGAGCTGATAGACCAGTCAACAGCATCTACCAACAACTCTTAGGTTACATGAACCGATTAAGTGGGATTTGACCCTTACTCTTATAACGCACCCACGGCCCTAAAGTGGAAAATGTGATTCTGCGGCAACGGGACGCGGCCCTGGACCTTTCGACTCACACTCTGACATGCCAAAAATTAGGCCACGCGCGGCCCCATTTTCAGCGTCACACTTTAATCTATTTGAACTAATTTAAACGACTGACGACAGAAGATTGTATATCTTACGTAATAGCAACGAGTTTCTTTTTTAAACGTATTTAGACCGTCATTGTATTGGTTTCCTAGACAAAACAGTTTTCTGTAAAACAAATATATAATAAATTGACTTAAATTCAAATATCTTAATAACTTTTCTGTTTGGTATTGTTTTAATTATTTTATTAACATGGTATTACAAAACTTTTCATCTCGAAAAGAGTGGATTCCTCATATAACATGATATTGAGACTAACTTAGCTTTTAAGTTTCCCTAAGCCAGTTTTATTTTTTAAATTATATTCTACGTGGCAAAACTTCCAAAAATCTTTATCTTGAGTAAAGTAAAGTAGAATATTGACGCTGTTATGTACTAGATTTTATAAATAATACGAAAGTGTGTACAAAAATTAAATATGCATCGCTTTATAGCAAAGCTAACGATTGAACAAACAACACCAAAGTTATCAAACTTACCGAAGTAACATTATGATGTGAAACAAAGCCAAAGCTCATCTCAAATATATGTTGCATGTAAATTTGTTTAAGATCTGTATATCAGTAATTGGTCAATTATATATGTATCTAATATGGATATTTCTGATGATTAATAGCTTTACAGGACAGTAAGCGTTACTTCATGATAATAGCTATTTGTAATGTTTACTAGTTTAATGCCCCACGGTGAGTCAGCAGTAAGTTTATAGACTTACAACACTAAAATCCGATGTTCGATTCCTCGTGGTGGACAGAGCGCTTATAGGTTATTGAGTAGCTTTGCGCTAAATACGAACCCAACTACTAGTTTAATACGATGCAGTTATTATCTTGGACAGTGTTCTCAAACGTTTTTAATCACTATGCTATCTCTTTCTTTCCCTAATAATTCAACTTCTCGCGATCCACGTGAAGGGAGCCCCTGGACCACTGATTGAGGCTGTAGTTTTATAGCAGCCACGTCACTGGTACAAGGCCACCGGATCTGTGCTATAGCATTTATGGAACAAGAAGAAAAAAATGTATCAAAAGATAGTTCTAAATGATTAATTAGTACGAATAAGAGCAAATATAAAGTTTGTTTGTTTGTAATTAAGCACAAAGTTACACAAAGGGCTATCTGTGCTCTGACCACCACAGGTATCGAAACCCAGTTTCTAGTGTTGTAAATCCGCAGACATACCACTGTGCCACTATGGGGGGGGGGAGCAGCTTGTTCTGAAAAACCAGATAGGCTTACT
The DNA here is from genome assembly GCF_000517525.1 of Limulus polyphemus. Lineage (NCBI taxonomy): Eukaryota > Metazoa > Arthropoda > Merostomata > Xiphosura > Limulidae > Limulus > Limulus polyphemus. The sequence goes on from NW_013665921.1 coordinate 149,976, forward strand.
ACCACACTTATCGTTTGGCCAGGGGTTGGCTTAGTGTTTAAATTGCTGGACTATGCGCTTCTTATGGGTGCGTTATAAGACTAACGGTTAAATCCCATTATTCAATAGAGAGTCCAAGAGTTGGCGGTGAGACCTATTGACCTAACTACATTCTCTCTATTATGTCGGTTGAAAATTAGGAACAACTAGTGTAAATATCTTTCATGTAGCTTTATGGGAATTTCCGAAACGAACAAGCGAAACAATTTGAATGTAGGCTAAATGCTCAAACTCTTGTTGGAATCAACCCATATGAAATAAATTAATATCAATCAATAAGAATCAAATAACAAACTATAAACTAAAGTAAACCAATGTGTAGAAGCTGAATTCAAACATAGCTTTCCTCCAAATTATCAAAATGTGAAGTCTTCCAGATACTACACAGCATTTCTGATATCTTCCGTTTAATAACGTCTGTTCACGTGTATCCATGAAATAATGAGAACGAACATTGCTTATTTTAAAGTCACCCAATGAATCAGAGTCAATAAAAATAATGCCCCCTGGTGGGACAGCAGTAAAGGAAGATATAAATATTCGGTATTTAACGAGTATAACTGGTCCAATTTTACAAAGTAGACGAAGATTTTTGGCTATTTATGTAATGCACTTTATTTGGATTATATAATATTATGTTACAACGCTGTGGTTATTGTTCATGTTTTGTGTAACTGGGTTCAGGGTAATTCACTGTATAAAATCAATTGTATATTAATTTTGAATTTTACTCTGCTTTCTCATTATAGGATTTGTGAATTAATATACTATTCAAATTTTGAGGATAGTATAACACTTTAAATATAATTTCTGCAAAATCTTTAAGATGAGAAGAACTAGTCTTCTGAAATTTTAATCATAGTCTCGTGAAAATAAAAACAAAAGTAAAGCTTTAAACTGTTTTATTTTCTACTCATTACTCTGGGTTGCTCCCCAATGGCACAGCGGTATGCCTGCGGACTTACAACGCTAGAAATCGGGTTTCGATACTCGTGGTGGGCAGAGCACAGACAGCCCATTGTGAAGCTGTGTGCTTAACTACAAACAAATAATACTCTGGGTTATATAGATTTTAGTAATTTTGTTTACTATCACCGGAAGATGGCTAAGAAAACTTATGGATTGTTATATTATTAAA
>NW_013665921.1:151952-178605 GCF_000517525.1 Limulus polyphemus
GAAAGGGCGAGCATGTTTGGTGGGATGCGGATTCGAACCCGCGACCCTCAGATTGTGAGTCGAGCGCCTTATCCACCTGGCCATGCCGGGCACAGATGGCTAAGAAAACTTATGGATTGTTATATTATTAAAGGAATATTAAGGATTTAAATATAGCTGTACTGTCGCTTGTCTCCTGAATCCATGAAGTATAGAAATCTCTAAGGCAGTTAGATGAAATGCAAGAACAAGGCTCGTTAAAGTTTAAACAAAATACATTAAGCATCAAGGCAGCATTTAAATATACTAAAGGTTTGATGTTTATACTGAGTAAATACGATTACGCAAATGAAAGTTGGAGCGTAAACGTTGGTTCGTTCTAAGTCTTGTACTTTCTCTTCAAGCTGTAGCTCTAAGTTCAACCTCGGAATTTGAAATCTAGCTATTCTAAGTAAAATGTTCAATATTTTGTTCTTTTTAAATTATTATGCTAGGTATGTTTTAAGTGAATTTGAAAATAAAAAAATTGTATTTACCATACTTTGTAAAATATTAAAGTATGCTTTTAAATTTTTGGAGTCAATTGTTATCTAAATAACTTAAATAATTATGGTAATAGAGAGTAATATCAAAATCTAAGTAAGTAAAATTACTTTATTTATTACGGTGCTGAACATAGACCATTATCTTTAGGTAAAGAAGCATTTTACCTATTTAAATTTTATTAGAAATTAAATGTTTTTGCCAGAAGTTCCAAAATCTGGACATTTAAACCGAATAATTCAACTGAGTTAACTTGAATCATGATCCTATCAAAACCCGAGAAAACGCAGTAGAAAGGAATCTATAAGAAAATTACTTTCGGAAACATGCAGGATATTTAAATACTAGACCACTATGATGAGAATTTGTATAGAATTACCGAAGCAATATCTGCTCAGAGACGTGTTTAAATTTCATGAAAAACTAATTAATAATAAATAAACTCTTAAAAACAATTTTAACTGTCAAAAGAGAGAGAAACGAAATTAGGTTTGGTTGTAAGGTTGTTGTGCCAGCTTTTTTTTTTGTCGATCCATTACTGTATTGAGTGCACACTTATATTATCTTAATGTGAAGATGGGGTTCCGTGGTTCGCATCCAGTCTATGTCAACAACAAATCGCACTACGCACTTTGGGGCCGTGAGTGCGTTACAAGATTGACGGTCAAATCCTAATATCTGGTCTGTCAAGATGAGCACAAGATGTTGACTAGCTGCTTTTCCTCTAGTCTATCACTCTAAAGTTAGGGACAGCTAATACAGATACACTTCGTGTAGTTTTGCGCGAAATTCGACGAACAGTTTGGTTTGTTTGGAATTTCGCGCAAAGCTACACGAGGGCTATCTCCGCTAGCCGTCCCTAATTTAGCAGTGTAAGACTAGAGGGAAGGCAGCTAGTCATCACCACCCAGCGCCAACACTTGGGCTACTCTTTTACCAACGAATAGTGGGATTGACCGTCACATTAAAACGCCCCCACGAGTGAAAGGGCAAGTATGTTTGGTGGGACGTGGATTCGAACCCGCGACCCTCAAATTGTGAGTCGAGTGCCCTAACCATCAGGCCATGCTGGGCCCTGGACAAACAGACAAATCAGTGTCTGTGTTTTAAAAGCTCGTGAATTATACTTCTAAACTTCTTATTCCAAAACGTCATTTATTATTAAAAAATGAGGAAACTGCCATGAGTTCAATACGGGCTCTTTTCCTGGGCACCAGATTGCTTTTTAGCCTTACTTTAATTTGCATAACAATGTTTAAGTTGAATAAGAAAATCGCTATAAAAAGAATTTGCAGGTGTTTGATTTAACTTTGAGTTTTCATACTACTAAGTAAACCCCAAAAAAATTATATCTTCATGCATCGTGCTTATACGATTAAGAATGTATAGCTTATCACACAAAGAACTTAAAAATATCAGGAAATGAGTTTATAAATATTATTATATATATGTGCTACTTAGATGTGGTATTTTGTGAAAAACCATCTATCCTAGAAGTGCTCTAAACAGGAGAACAACGACGAAATGAAAAAAAAAAACAACAACAACAACAAAGCAACTATATAACCTTCTTCATATGTAGAGTTTATTCTTTCATACTGTTTGTTTGCATTTTCTAGCTCGCTGTAGACTGCGACATCAGATATATAGCCACTGAAAGCTTGTAATACTATTTACAAGTTTCTTTGTCTTCATTGTTCAGAAAGTTATGATGTTTCTGTTGTGAAATATAAGTATCAAAGAAACACATTTAACGTAGAAAATACATTAAAATTACAGAATAAGAACATAAGGATAAAGGTGGTACGAGTTATGAACAACGATACGTGGAATATTAATAATAGACTTAACGTACATCTTCTCTACAACCTCTAAGTTTTCGATTTTTTAGTTCGTCAGTTTGAGTGCTTTTTAATGGATAGGGAATCAGTTATAGTGCATGTAGTAAACAATTAGATTTTAAGTAGCCGTAAGTTGTATGCCTTCTGGTATTTAATGTTAGTTTCATTAACAGCATTGATTAAAAATTTTAATTCACACACACATTATTGGGATTACGGCCGAAAAACTCGATTACATAAAAGAATATGCAATTAATGTATCAATGCATTCTAATCATTCTAAGTTTTATTTAATGGCAGTGCATACTCTTATTTAGACCTTTATATTAAATTTGAAGCATAATTTATTCGATTAATATTTAGTTTTATGTAGGTAGCTTACTTTGATCAGAAGCTAGTGACAATTTAAAGTAATACACTTTTAATTATTGATTCCTTTACTTCTTTGTTGTAGGAAAAAATTATCTATAGTCTAGAATTAAAACATCAGTACAAAAAATCTGATTCAGCTTGTTTTAAAATCTATAGATTACATTTCATCGTAAACAGGAGTGTCAAAAGCATAAAAAAATAATGAATTGCGGCAGAACGATAAGTTTACGGACTTATAAACCCTAAAATCCGGAATTTGATTCCCGCAGTGGACACATTCGATAGCTGAATGTAGCTTTGCTCTAAACCAACCAAGGAAATTTACTTTCTTATAAGTAGTCAATAAAGGGTATAATTCTGTAATATTTTGGTTTTCATGTCTAGCATGGGAATAAGGTGTCTTACAAACTTACTAAAGTTTATTATTCTAACTCATTTTGGCCGAGTTTTGTTTATTTTCATCTCAAATTTACTTTAAATACAGTCTACTTTAAGTTATATTCCATAGAATTTTTGTTTTCACTGTGAAGTTTGGGTAGTTTCTCCTATATTCTTAACTACCGAAAAGCAAAATTTCAAACATTCTGTTATTACCCCGCCCCCTAGCGGCACAGCGGTATATCTGCGGAGTTACAACGCTAGAAACCGGGCTTCGATATCCGTGGTGGGCAGAGCATAGATAACCCATTGTGTAGCTTTGTGCTTAACTACAAACAACAACAACTTTATTATCGTGTCTATCTCCACCTATATTCATAAATTAGAAATACAAGTCGCGTAAGTTATCAGACTCATTTAACGTAAAAATGCGCCATTTTCCAAAAATAAGGTATGTCCAAAGATAAGGTATGGAACAGACTGCAACACAACATGAACGTGCCCATCGGGACACATAAATGAGAGTCATTGTAAAAATAAAAACACAAAAAACTTACATTCTTAATTCTTAGTAAAACGAACAATGTAGCTGGATAATGCTTATGCTCAGTGCAACTTGCGTTATATAATCCCAAGAATCATGTCTTAAGCGTTAAAACTTCACTTTGAAAAAAAAACGAATTTGTGATGTAAATCGTATTATGCTGAATCCCTAGAGTGCTCAAATTATGCAAAAACTCAACATCACGTAATTTCCAATTCTAAATAACTCGCTGCAAGCTGTCTTGGTAATAATCTTCGGAGTTTTTGAAGAAGAGCCCACCTTCTGATTGTGTACCTTTGGAATAAAATACCAAATTTAGGGGAATTCCCGAAAAACACTGCTATATGCCAGAAATGTTACTAAGAACATGGTTGAATGCAGATGTCTTTTTTTGTTCACTTTTACTTCAATGCAAATATGTACACCTGCAAAAGCAAGCGTGGCTTTAATCGCTTTGTTTAGATTTAGAAAAAAACCGTCAAAGCTAAGCCACCTTAGTAGTGTTTCATGACTAGACTAACAAACTGTCATGAAAAATAAATGTTTAATTTATAAATTTTACCATACTCCAAGATCGTCCAATGATTTCCAATTAATTAGCCAATGAAATACACTGAGAGATACAGTAATTTCTGACAATGGTGTTGAGTTGTTGACTGAATCGTTCATAATCAATTTTCACGACTTCGATTCAGATAAATATAATTAAATATAGATGCTTAAAATATTCGTATCATTGTTCGTACAACTTTATCTGCGACGTAAATTTCAAGCTGTGCACATGGGATAATCCTTACAATTTTCAGTTCATAAACTATTCCAAATTACCTGCAACCTGAGAGTCACTAAACATAAACATTATGTAATATTGATGTAAGTGATCTGTTGTTCGTTTTAAATATCCGTGAAAGTATTGTGTCTGTCTAGTGTTTTAATTACGTATAGCATCAGGGTTCCAACTTCGATTCCCCCACGGTGGATAGACCACAGATAGCTAATTGTGTAGCACTGCGCTAAACCAACAACAAGAAGATCATTTTTTTCTACAAGCTCGGAGGTTCTGCCATCAGTAGAACAAATTACAAAAGATAATTCAGTAATAGTGAAGCCCAGTGGCACAGCGGTATGTCTGCGGAGTTATAGTGCTAGAAACCGGATTTCGATACCCGTGGTGGGAAGAGCACAAATAGCCCATTGTGTAGCTTTGTGCTAGCTACAAATAACAGCAAGTAATAGTGAAAATATTCTAAGCAAGTTATTTGTAACCCTTAAGAAGAAATGGGTCGGGCGTGGCCTAGTGCTTAGAGTACTCGTCTGTGAATATGAGGGCTTGTTGCCGCAAAAATAAACTCTGCACGTTGGGGCCGTGGGTGCGCTGCAAAAGTAATGGTCTAATCCCATTATTTGGTCAAAGAGGAATAGTCCAAGAAATGTCAGAGGTAGGGGGAGGGTTCTGTTGACTTCTCTTTGGCCTATCAGTTCAAAATTAGGGATGACTATGCGCAAGTAGCTCTTGTTGTAGCGAGAACTCGAAACCAAACAAACAATCCCTGAAGAGTTGCTTGGAAATTAAAGTTAAAGTAAATTAAATTTTGTCAACATTGGTTCTGTAAATTGAAATTATCATCACTGATATTCTATACGTAAAAATAAGTTTTTCAAAAATTACCATGTAATGATAAACAGTACACTTGCATTAGAAGAAACTTGAACTACTGTGTTCATACCATTGTCTATAATTATTATCCTTCTAGTTAAAGATATAGTTATGTAGAAGATGTCGGTAAAGGAAGTAAGGTAACACCATAATTTCCTGAAGGATGACAACTAGAAATTTATATAGATATAGTTATGTAGAAGAGGTCGGTAAAGGAAGTAATGTGACACCATAATTTCCTGAAGGATGACAACTAGAACTTTATATAAATATAATTTTGTAGAAGATGTCGGTAAAGGAAGTAAGGTAACACCATAATTTCCTGAAGGATGACAACTAGAACTTTATATGGATATAGTTATGTAGAAGATGTCGGTAAAGGAAGTAATGTGACACCATAATTTTCTGAAGGATGACAACTAGAACTTTATATAAATATAATTTTGTAGAAGATGTCGGTAAAGGAAGTAAGGTAACACCATAATTTCCTAAAGGATGACAACTAGAACTTTATCTAGATATAATTTTTAGAAGATGTCGGTAAAAGAAGTAAGGTAAAACCATAATTTCCTGAAGGATGACAACTAGAACTTTATATGGATATAGTTATGTAGAAGATGTCGGTAAAGGAAGTAATGTGACACCATAATTTTCTGAAGGATTACAACTATAACATTATATGGATATAATTTTGTAGAAGATGTCGGTAAAGGAAGTAAGGTAACACCATAATTTCCTGAAGGATGACAACTAGAACTTTATATGGATATAGTTATGTAGAAGATGTCGGTAAAGGAAGTAAGGTAACATCATAATTTCCTGAAAGATGACAACTAGAACTTTATATAAATATGATTTTGTAGAAGATGTCGGTAAAAGAAGTAAGGTAACACCATAATTTCCTGAAGGATGACAACTAGAACTTTATGCTTTATAATAAGTGAAATGGTTTTGGCGCCGAAAAGAGAGAGACAGCACGAGAGAACCAGTTCAATTACGAGTTTGTTTAAGCAAAGTATTAGAGTGGCTATTTTAACAGAATCATAGAATAACAAAGGATTTTCAAACCTTATATAACGCCGATGGAAGGTTTTAGAACGATTAGAAAAAGTTGTATTTACTTGAATGACACCGCAAGGCTGATAATGTTTAATCTAAACTTACATACGGACTCCTAGCTGCTTTCTGAACTATTTATGTACCAAATAGCTTGTCCATTACAAGGATAATCATCAATATTGCTGTTAATCTCTCTAATTCGTGCAGGGGTTGCCTTTGTATGTAACGTAGCAGTGAGTGATTTCACCAATTTTTTTGTTTGTAGTTAGTTTTTTTACACCGAATGCTGTAACATATATATATATAACCAATATGTGGATCCGGATCCCACCAATAGTGAACGATATAAAATCGAGTCGGGAATTTTAAGGTTGATGAAACTTCTCAAAACTATTCAAACATGACTGATAATAAATACAAAAGAAACTCTGATGCACAGCTTTAGAACTGCTATTGAAATGACAAATTTCTTTGCAAAAAACCACGAAAACGATTTTAGTATATATTAACATCTATTGTGGAGGGAATGATATAGAATGCTGACAATAAAAAGTAGCAACGCTGATGGCTGTATGTTATTAAATAACCTAAACCAGTGGATCCCAAACTCTTTTAGTCTGACGGTCCCTCGATGTGAATAATAAAAAAAAAATTGAGACCCCCAACCTATAAAAATACTTTAAAATGTGATTTTAAAATGTCCTCCCGCACTACTTTAGCATGGTGATTGAAAAACAATAACATCTCATTTCGACATAATGTATCATTTAATTAATTTAACATGATTTTTATTGGCTTATTTGTTTTTAGAATTAAAATTTGTTCTGCATTTTTGTTTTCGGCCCAATTTTTGCCGCCCCCCAGAAAAAAGCTTCACGGCCACCAGGGTGCCGAGACTCCCACTTAGGGAAACACTGACCTAAACAACCCAGGCAAAGACACTAGCATCTGAAAAAATTTATTTAACTGGTAACTGAACACTTCTTTTATTGAAATATTCTGGAATCAGTGTTCTCTAATGAAGAATACCATGTGGTAATGTCATACCCCTCGACATGACGATATCTAACCTCAAAGAAACAGCGCACACACGCACCTGCATATATATCAGTACATACTTATATATGTCTTCCGGTGGAACAGCGGTAAGTATAGGGATTTACAACGCTAAAATCCGGGATTCGATTCCCACGGTGGACACGGCAGATAGTCCAATGTGGCTTTGCTCTAAAACAAACAAATGCAAATATAATAAATCATGTAAATATATTTCAAGAAAAAATAATATTAAAAATGTCTTTTCAAACATCGAATTATTGATAAGATCCATGTGGACCCAATTGGCTTTTTAAATACATTTTCTTAACTATTTGTACATCAGATTGTTCATGTCTTTACTGGTTACAAGGTTCCTAATAATATATGAGTCACACATAAATGTAAGCACTATTGTAGTTAATCCCATTAACTGCTGCTGAAATTCTCTTCAAATTTTTAAATAACGAATGATCCCATCCGTTTTAATTTGTTAATTTTTACATTAAGTAGTAGCAATAGTAGTGAAAGGAATAAATACAAGTTGGTAGTTGAAAAGTTAACAGTAGATAAAATTTGGCAAAAGGGTAATTGGCTAAAGAAATTTCTATAAAACTAGCAGATACCCAATGAAACAATTCAACTATAATTTCTCTAGAAATAGTGAGGAATGAATAAAAAATGTGCAGTGAACCCAATCCCTTGGATCAATATGATTGTCTAATAGGCTATTTACGACTATATTTTGTCATTCCATGTGTTATTCAAATAAGGAAAATTATACTGCGTTTGTTTTTATTCAAAGGAGACTGACAACAATGTATTGTTGGCAACAATTTTGGTTTAGATGCAATGGGTGCATTTGGCACAATAGAGACCTCGGGTTCGCTAAGCAGCTGCAGGGATTTTTTTCCCGCTAAATGCCACCGTTCTTTGTCATTTTACTGAGTGCAAGAAAAGACCGCTACCGAACTGAGCGCTTTATGACAATTGTTATTTTTATAAGACATGTCAAAGGTGAGATATTGAATTTAACTTACCTAATTCGTCTTTGTAACTGTTTTGTTTGTCATGGTATGTTACGCAAAAGGTTAAAGTAGTGAAACATACTGGTAAAAAAGTAACTCAGGTAAAAATGTAGCCCCTATGGTGGAATTACTTGTAAGATTCTGGTAATAATGTATTCTTCCAACGTAACTTATTTATGAGGTTCGCCCCTCAGTAGCACAGCGGTAGAAACCGGGTTTCGATACCCGTAGTGGGTTGAGAACAGATAGTCCTTTGTGTAGCTTTGTGCTTAATAACAAATAACAACAATAATAAGGTTCTGGTAATAATATACTCTTCCTATGGAAATGACCTGTAAGACTACGGTAACACATGTAAAAATGTAACCCCTATGGTGCAATTACCTGTAAGATTCTGTTAATAATATATTATTTCAATGTAACTTATTTATAATGTTTTGGTGATAATATATTCTTTCAATGAAAATTACCTCTAAGACTATGATAATGATATATTATTCCAAATCAAAATACCTGCAAGTTTCTTTTAATAACATATTATTTCAATGTTAATTATCTATAAGATTCTGGCAATAATGTACCCTTCCAATGGAAATGACCAATAACATTTCCGTAATAATACGTTCTTTTAAAGGAAATTACCAGCAATATTCTGGTCATAATATACTCTTCAAATGGAAAATGTCTGAAGGAACCAGTAAATAATACACATTTCTCAGAATAATGTTGTTACCAAAGGAACACTCTTCCAATGAAAGAAGATACTCGAAAAGTTGGGGTATTATGTTTTCTGCAGCTTTTATATTTCACAACAGCTGAAGAAAGTGCACTCTAAACGTAGTAAAGGTATACTCAGCTGAATTACAGTTAGCTGAAACTTATGGATTACTGTATGTATAATACACGAAAAAAATATAGCAGACTCAGTTAAGTAGACATGTTGAAAGTGTTACATTAAAACGGTTTTAATATCCAAATTAGCAAGTCACGTGACCACAACAGAAAACATAAAGTCGCGTTGAAACAGAATGTATCAGAACTACGTTTTGACATTGTTTGGCGCTCGTAGATAGTGTGTTGCCACAAAAAACTGGTCGCTTTTGGGAAGGATATGTAATAACTCTGTTCGAACAGAATGTATCAGAACTACGTTTTGACATTGTTTGGCGTTACGTAGATAGTGTGTTGCCACAAAAAAACTGGTCGCTTTTGGGAAGAATATGTAATAACTCTGTTCGACGCAAACTATTCATATTCTGAGATCATAAAGATGTATTCACATCGGACGGGGATTTCGAATTTCCAAAACGGGGATATCCTTCATACTAAATGGCATCAGAAAACAAAGGAATGTGGATTAATTTGGAGTGCCAGGATCATTCAGAAAGAGACTTGCAACAATTCGTACCCTCACCGTGTTAAGCAAAGTGTAGCATCTTGTAACAGGTGAGGATTCACGAACTAAATGGTCAATGAAAAAATCCGTCCATGTGTCTCAGGCAACAGTACGTAGCATAATCAAAAAGGATCTCCGTCTAAAAATAGCGACACAAGTGGTGTGTTCACAAGTTACTTCTACGACACATCTGTTCAACTGTCGCATGCCTCAAGCAGCTGGAAAATGAAACTGGTATTCATGTTATTACATATAAAAACATACTGGTCAAGTCTCCATACGTAGCTCTTATGGATTTCTATGTGATCAGACTGTTGAAAACGGCGCTGATAAACCGACATCCTCGTACAATAAATGGTTTATTGACAGCCTGCAGAGAGGGATGGCACACTTTGGACATGACAGCCTTACGACGAAACCTTTTGGAATGAAAACTGCGCTACAAGCCTTTTATCAAGATGCATACTCGTGAGATAGAGCGTGAACTGATGTGGAAACATGGACTGTACTGACGTGACGAGGCTCTAAAGTCGTTTTAATATAACATACTCGTCCTCTGTATACGTTAGGGAAAAGTATATTTGATAGATTATGTTAGAGCCATCCATAACTTGCTGTCTGATATTACCCTTGCGATTATGTTCAAACTATATTTTGCTGACTCATATTACCTTTGAGAACATATTAAAGTTTAACTTTCGTGAATGATATTTTATTCCTTGTGAAATTAAGTTAAATCTAAGCCTAATAATAAGGAGTAAAACCACGGCAACAATTGTAAAAATGTTTAATAGTTGAACGTACTGGAATCATACATATTCCATCATCAGCAAATCTATGAGATTAAACAATAGGAAATATCTTCAAGATATTAAACTAAGCCTTAACAGAAATACCGGTTTTTTTTCCCTTGCCTTTTTCAAATAGTTTTTTTTAGATGAGCATTTTAATTTCCTAACACGACTTCATTATGTTTTAATGTTAGTTCACTATATTGACGATTTTTCCTACTGTTTAATCTCATAGTTTGCTGACGATGGAAAATATATAATTCCAATACGTTCATCTATTAAATATATTGACAGTTGTTGCCGAAGCTCTACTCTTTATGTTAAAGCTATCTTTGATGAATGATGCTTCTTTAGATGTTGTGTTAAAACTGATCAATTGATTTTCTCTGCGTTATCTCACTTGAGTGATTATATTCAAGTTACTCTTTGCTGAATAATATTACTCGAACGATCCTTGGAACGGTACAATAAAAAATCTGTTATTTCTGAAATATTCTTATACTTTAGAGGAACCTACCTGAGATTTCCGATCACAGTATAATCATCTTTATCATCTTTAAATAACTACAATATTTATTCCTCTGAATGAAATTAACTGCAAGAAGTTTGGAGCGACGTGGTCCGTTGAAAGAAGCTATCTTTGAAATTCTGACATAGGACTTATTCTACTTCATAAATCACACTTAACACGTTGATTATTGTGTATTTAGTATATGTAAGGATATCTAACGATGTTTTTTTTATTTTAACCTGCTTGTCGAGAATGACAGCTCATAATTAAAAATTTTCAGGCCCTAAAAGAAATTTCGAGCAGTTGAAGAACTACTTACCTTTACTGGTCACTCCGATAATTCATATAAAGAAAAAATCTATTTCATATGTAAGAATCATTTGAAAATATGATTTATGTTATTCAATGGACGCGTTGTTTCTGATCCACACTCAATTATATGGCTATTACCACCATCATTAAATTTCCCCGAAAAGGTGTCGAAGGCCACCTGGAGAGGTCTGCTGTTTTGACCATTTACACCATTATACATTGGTGTTTTGTCATTCAGTCACTCAGTCGACACTAAAATGACGTCATATAAGGAACGCTTAACTTTGCAATTTGTACTGTCATGATGTTAGTACACAGTGTCCGTGCCATGCTTCACGAGAAGAATTATGTTCTCTGTAGGTTACAACACAGCGTGATATATAAACTTCAAAAGCAAGAAATAAAAATATTTGTTACTTTTAACAAACAGATAAGCAGAACACTTTCGGGGACCCTATGAAAGTACATAGTTTGTCCGAGTAATTTAACGTCGTTATTCACATGTACAGCGCTTGGTTTCAGAACGAAACAAAATATATTAATAATAATGTCTAAAAAAAAGGCAATACTAGTCAATGATAGATACGATCTTGAAATAATTTGGCAACAAAAGTGGTCCTTTCGCTTCAGAACAGCTCTCTGGGCTGCGTATATCGGAGATTGGTAAACTTACTGAATTGTTTTCCGCTGTATTAACTACTAGATATTTGCTATGTTAACTAGTCCTCGAACGGTAACAATGCTTTATAACATTCACAAAACAACAAATTTCGTGATAACTTATAGTCACCCGTAAAAATAAACAAAATTCGTTATGTGTCATTCCAAACAGATGGCCTCCCGGTGACTCAGCGATAAGTATGAGGACTTATAACGTTAAAAATCGGGTTTCGACACCTGTGGTGGGCAGAGCACAGAAAGACCATAGTGTAGGTTTGTGCTAAACATCAAAGAAAAAAACATTCAAAACCAAACACCAGTTTATTGCTTTTACATTTTAGCAACTACTGTATGAAAATGTCACTTTATTAGCCTGATGCAGATGCGACTATGATGCTACTCCAGAAACCGATTTATTACTCTAATAAACTTATATTGAGAACAACCTTCTTACTAATAGAATAACATCAATAGCGCAGCAGCAAACAGCAACAACAACAACAAAACACACTTAGAGTTGCTACAAGTTTCAAAGTAACTTTTGTTAAAAGAAAGAATGGAAAGTGTGTGTGTGAAAATCTGATAAAAAATATTACATCTAACGGTTGAAGTTGTCGTTTTCTCGTTTCGAGTTGCAAAGAATCAAACAATAGAATTATTTCATGGCGTGTTACGTTTTGTTTTAAATGGTTAATGGACTCTTGCTTGAATAACTGCGACATTATGTAGACGAAACAGTTTTCGTTAATGGGTGTTTTATGTTTCACTAGAGCATAATGATAGCAATTCTTCACTTTACGTGAAAAATCTTAATATTTTAATGGACATATACTGTTTCCCGTTCATAATGGACGATTTGGATCTCGAGAAAAGAGCGCTATCAATAGCCTAGTTAACACGCCTTCTATAACCTAATTTGCCCCAAAAAGCTAATCAGACAGAAAATGGGTCAGGTGGTTAGGGCGCTCGACTCGCAATCTGAGGGTCGCGGTTTCGAATCACCGTCACACCAGACATTCTCGCCTTTTCAGCTGTGGGGGCATTATAATGTGACGGTCAATCCCACTATTCGCTGGTAAAAGAGTAACCCAAGAGTTGGCGGTGAGTGGTGATGACTAGCTGCCTTCCCTCTAGTATTACACCGCCAAATTAGGGACGGCTAGCGCAGATAGCCCTATTGTAGCTTTGCGCGAAATTCATAACATACATACATAAAAGTTAAAAACTGGAAAAACTTCTTTGCAATTTAATAATGCTTAAAAATAAAATTTTCTTCTTTTTCCATAGTGGTTATAATAAATCTTTTAGTTGGAATCTCTGTTATTGTAATATTTAGCAGACAAAGTACTTTGGATAAATGTTTCATTTATGTGAAAGACAGTAGCACAATAAATAGAGCCAAACAATGTCCATCACATAAATAAGTCTTTAAATTCAAGGACGTTCTAAGAAGTTAGAAAGTCTGATGCAAGTAAATGTAACTCAGTTTGCCATATTGTTTTATTTTACTCAAACGTAAACAAACAGTATTATTAGTAAATGCAATACAAATGATCAGTTTTTCATATTTTTGTGAATTTAACCCTGGAATTGCCGATTGGCTTTGGACTTATCGAAATTTTAAAAACATTTTCATAAATTACTCTAAGACCAAACTGCTTTTCGGCTCGTGATTTTGTTGGATATACTCCCCTAACAATATCTGAGCCGCACACAAAAATTGAAACAAAAATGCAGGGGAAAGTGAAGTAAGACAGTTCTCTTCGGTAAAACGGCCACTCCCTGTGTATCATCAGTTATGCCATGCTGCCATCTAAGTGAATTATATATAACTATTATTTACCTGACCCCGTGCAATTTCACTGATTTTTTTATAAATGTGCAATTGCTTTACAGTGAATGTATTAGAATAAGACAGCCTCCCCCCTTCTCAGGGAGAGCCGTCTTATAGCGGGGAGCGTATTCCCACTCTAGTATCCATGAACATTTTTTATTCATGTTTAATATCACTTACATCATTTTTGCAGATTACGCTCATGGCGCTCGTCCTTTCCGATCCCCCAGGAGCATTTAAAAGATGTTTTAAGCGATATAATTGTAGTTGCTAAATTCATCATATATTTTATATTGCATTTGTTATGAGTTGGATGGGGGGGGGGTCTGTTTTATTCAACCTTATAGGTGAAACCACCCTCAAACATAAGAAGTGGGTTTTTTCAATACTTAAAAAAGTCTATGTATAATCAAACACATTCTAACTTTTAAGTTAAGGTAGCCGCCTTACTCACCTTTCCATACCACCAGTATTGCGTTTAACCCCACGAATTCCTCCTGTGATCCTCTATATATTTTACATAGGAAATAAGCATGTTATCCCAGTTCTTCTTTTCAGTTATATTCAGTACATTTTGTAACAGACAAAAACACCAAATTATTAAATATGATACAATATGGACCCCATCCGTAATGAGTGGTATGAAAACAAGGGTTAAAGATGCATTATACATATTATCTCAATAATGTAACTTATGTATCCTTTTTAGAATAACTAACAAATCTGTATTCTCTATTCAATTAAAGTGTGTTTTTAATCGAATATTAGTACCACAGATTAACCAGATCCTGACCTACAACACCACAAGGTTATCAAATGTGGAAAATTGAGCCCGGAATTGGCCGCAAGCTATGTTTGACTTGATTGCTATGGCGCTTCCTTATGGTAATAATCCACGTGTTTAATCACAGTTTCCAGTTCTATTGTCGGAAATTTCCTTGTGTGCCATTTTCTTTAACAATATCCTTGAGTTTTGATAATATTGTACGTTAAGGGTAATAGCACGCGAAGTATGAATCGATCATGTAACTAATGTTTAAAAGTCGCCTATTTATGTTTGAAAGACAAACCCAGATATAATATAAACCCGTAATGCATGGATAAAACCAGTAGAGACAGATGATAAAACATAGCTTCTTTAAAACTTACATCCGAGACTAAAATATTTGGGAAAAATTAAGGCTTGCGATTTTGTTGTTCCATTAGAATGCATTCGTTACAACCTCAAAAAGTGTTTAATCAGTGAGTATTGAAAATTGTTGAGTTGAACAACACATGTAATAAATTTAACTGGCAGTTGTTGCTAGGTTACAAGGGGGAGTTCCATTTTCGAACTGAGTTGGGTAGTTTTTCCACGTTTTAATCATCATTAATGAAATTTGAATACAGGTAGAAATTTTAAAACTGTTAATACGTTTCATCCTGAACGCACAGCTCTGTGCTCACTTCCTGGACCTCTAATTATAGATAACACCACATACGATATTGTCCAATATTATTACCCTCCAATAATCATAAGTACAATACTCTTTGTATTTCTGAACGAAACATAAACTGATCATGTGGTGTCACGTGATCATTTTAGCCCTATTACTGTATCAGTGCAGGAATGTATTAATTCATGGTTTGTCTACAAAACAGTGGGTTGAAGCATGGTTCTCTATGACATTCAGAGCATGATAATGAGTAACCATTACGTACTTTTATTAGCTGCTTGGCGATATCTGTCATAGTCTGTGAATGTTGGCAACGAAAGGGAATATATTTTTAAATAGGAAAATGTGTGGTTGCCGACTGTTGGTGTCAGACCGAGGGAAGAGACGATTGGACACGTCTGTCGGCAATGAAAGGGAATATATTCTTACATAGGAAAATCTGTGGCCGCAGACTGTTGGTGTCAGACCGAGGGAAGAGACAATTGGACAGGTTTGTTGGCAATGAAAGGGAATATATTCTTAAGTAGGAAAATCTGTGGCCGCAGACTGTTGGTGTCAGACCGAGGGAAGAGACGATTGGACAGGTTTGTTCGCAACGAAAGGGAATATATATATTCTCAAATAGGAAAATATGTTGCTGCCGACTGTTGGTGTCAGACCGAGGGAAGAGACGATTGGACATGTTTGTTGGCAACGAAAGGGAATATATATTCTCAAATAGGAAAATGTGTTGTTGTCGACTGTTGGTGTCAGACTGAGGAAAGAGACGATGGACAGGACTGTGAAGTTCAGCAGACATCAGAATGCGTCCCAATTAAGTGACTTCTTTAAAATTGGTCAGAGTTCCACTTTCACCACCTATTCACTTCAAAACGTATTAAAAACCGTAATATGACAGCCGACTGCATTCATAAACCTCCCATCTCTTAGGAAACAGAAAGCACTTTCTAGTGATGCTCAGAGCGCATATTGTAGACGATAAATGACTGGAAGCGTGCGGCGCATTCAGAAGTTACGTTTTGCTTTATTCTCAACTAACAGTTAAGAGTACAAGTAAAGAGAAAATCAAAAGTACTTGACTCTACTTATGTTTCTTTGACAATCCAAGCTGCCGAAGTTGATGTAATGGTGTGGGGAGTGTTCTTTTTCAGATATTAAGTTCTTTGGTTTCTTATTAAGAGTGGCTAACATTCTTAATGAATCTGAACTTTGTAGTTGGACATGCCCATCTCGCAATGTTGCTTTTTTATTATCTGATAGATAAAAGCACTTCTGATATGACTATACAACATTCTGTTGCACCCTATTTAATTGGTTCAAGGGAGTATTAATATTATCCTTTTTGGCCAGCAACATCAATGGTTCTAAGCCTTATTGGATATCTTTAACGTCAAAATTTACACCATAATTCCTTTGCCAAATCTCTAAATCAAATGAACTATGACAACTAGGTTAAAATTAAACAGGACCTCCAAAACAGGAAATTATGAAATAGAAAAGGTATATGAAAAAACAGTTGGCTGAAAATGTAAAATTAGCAGTAAGAATTTCTTTAAAAACATTAAGGATAGGCAAAATGTTAGGACGAGATTAGGGTCCTTGAAGGACGATACAGGTATTTGAGGAATTATTATTATGGGATGGCTACATTATTAAATCATTTTTCTTCAATTTTTACTAATAAACATTTAAGCAATATTTCTAACCCTGAACAGTTGCTAGAATAAAAATCTTACATAACTAATATTTTGATATTTTTGAAGAAGTTACTTCTTTCGTAGATAAGGGTAAAGGTGTGGATTTGGTATATCTGGGTTTTCTAAGAGTATATGACAAGGTGCTATATAAAAGACTTGTTGAAAATGATCTATGTAGATGTGAGAATAAGTTGGGTAAGAAAGTGGCTGAGTGAAAAACAAAACAGGGAGTTATCAAGAAAGTAGTTCAGTCAAACTTAATTAATGTCACATGTGGGATACCCCAGGGCTCATTCTTAGAACCTTTGCTGGTTTTGGTTTACGTCAGTGACATAGATAAAGTGGTGGTCAATAAATTACTTACATTTGCCGATGTTATTAAATTTTGATTTTGCTGACTGTGATGAAGATGCTGCTGCTTTACAAAAGGATTTGGAATATTTAGTGAGTTTGACAAATAAATGGGAGATGGCTTTTTATTATAATAAATGTAAGGTAATGAAAGTATAATATCATAATTTGAATTATAAGCATAATAATTTTGATGGAAATCATCTTAACAATGTTATGTAGGAAAAGAATCTTTGTGTTCTGGTGAATCAGTCCCTTAACCCATTCAACAGTTTGCTGTTGCTAGAGGTAGGACAAATGGGATTTTAGGTTGTACCTACAGAATTATTGAATACAAGTCTAAAGAGGTTATAATTTCATTGTATAGGTCACTGGTTAAGCCACTTGTGGAATATTATGTTTAGTCTTGGGTTCGTTACCTCAGGAAGGACAGTGAAGTGTTGGGAAGGTTTCAGAGGAAGGTTACTAGGATAATACCTGGGATGGAAAGATTGTTATATGAGGACAATTTGTTTTCTTATGAAAAAAAGAAGAGTTGCACGTGATTTTACTTTGGTGTTTAAGATTGTTAAGGGAATTGATAGTGTTGATGTATCACTTTTTTATACTTAATAGTGAGAATGGTAGGACTAGGGGGCACGAATATAAATTTGGCAGGGTAGGAGTCATCTTCAGCTAAGACAGTTTTATTTTTCTAACAGGGTAGTTGAACTTTGGAATGGGCTACCTTCGGGTGTTGTGGAGGCAATAAATTTACGTTTGTTGAAGATAACGCTTGATAAGTACATGAATGATGAGGGCTGGTTTTAAGATTTGTTTATAATATTTTTAGTTTAGAGGATGGGACAGCCTCGATGTACCAGTAGGTTTCTTGTTGTCCCTAAGCATTATGTTGTTTCTTTTTGGAAATTTGATTGAGACTTATTAGGTTTTACGTTTGTATAAACATACAGAAATTTTATGTTGCTTTAGTGTTTCCTCTATCCATTCGATGACGCTACTCCATTAATATCTTAATTCACTTTGTTTCATTTTGAAAATTATAAATTGTGTTGTGTTTTATGCCAGAAGTACTTTAAAATGGCAGTTTAAAAAAATCTGTATTGGTAATATTATGAATATAAAAGTATGATAAGAAATTGTAACAAGTTTAACTTTACATGCCCTTCATACAGACTGAGCAGTTAGCACCTTTTAACAACGGCAGTGCTTTACATGCCCTTCATACAGACTGGAAAGTTAACACCTTTTAACAACGGCAGTGCTTTACATGCCCTTCATACAGACTGGAAAGTTAGCACCTTTTAACAACGGCAGTGCTTTACATGCCCTTCATACAGACTGGAAAGTTAGCACCTTTTAATAACGGCAGTGCTTTACACGCCCTTCATACAGACTGGAAAGTTAGCACCTTTTAACAACGGCAGTGCTTTACATGCCCTTCATACAGACTGAGCAGTTAGCACCTTTTAATAACGGCAGTGCTTTACATGCCATTCATACAGACTGGACAGTTAGCACCTTTTTAGTGTTTTACCGTTAATCAATCCCATTGATTCACGTATTAAAAACTCACTATAGACAATAAAGCACATTTTATTTGATATTTTCAGTATAGAAACGCAGTGGGTCTTGGTTTGGTATGTTTCAAATTTCTGGCAAAGCTACTCGAGGGCTATCTGCGCTATCCGTCCCTAATTTAGCAGTGATAGAGTAAAGGGAAGGCAGCTAGTCAACACCACCCACCGCCAACTCTTGGACTACTCTTTTTACCAACGAATAGTGGGATTGACTGTCATATTATAATGACTCCACGGTTGAAAGGGGAAATGTGTTCAGCGACGGGGATTCAAGCCCGCGAACTGCAAATTGCGAGTCAATCGTCTAACCACCAGGCCATGTCAGGCCCACAGCGGGTCAATTTTAATTTTTTGTTTCAAAACAAAAGTTTAATATATGCAACATATTATATTTTTTTTTACAAACTTCTGAGTTTCCTTAAATAAAAATCGAAATTTCAAATAATTTTTCATAGTGTTGCAAGTCGAACAATGAGCGGAATAGAGGGCGTTACTGTTATTTTCTGTTAGTTGCAATTTACATTGCATATACCAACAACTATGTGGAATTCACGAACGTAATCCTCATGTAAGATTCATGCCTGTCACGATATTACACCTGTATATTAAGATTTCGTGTGTAATAAAAATTTCAATTTTGTAAAGGGTTTTAAAATTTTCCGCCAGGTTCCAAAACAAGAAAAAAAACTGAACACGATCAAAGTAAACATTACAATAACAGCAAATTTATTCCTTATTACAAACAAGGGATTCTGCCTATATTTTGCCTATTTGATTAATCAAGAAAAGGATTTACATGGTGTTAATGCGGTATTGAAGGTAATAGATCAGAAATAAAGTGTTGTCGCCATGTAAAAACAATTTATTATATGCTTTAAAGCTTTCTTTGATATTACCTTGTATCTTCGTATAACTTAATATCTTGGAAAATAGAATGGTGCTGTTAGTTACACGTAGGGTTTTTTCATACAAAAATGAAATGCTTTATTTAATTAAACAACTTGCATATACGTCTTAAAATAATACAACCACTATATACAAGTACTATGTTTTTAGTAATGAATAAAAACCCTATAACCCGAGCGCTTTCGAAAGGTGGACCTTTCTTCTTCAGGGGCAAACTATATAGTAACTATCATAACTCTTAAATTGTAAAAAGTTGATATTTTTATTGCATGTCTTATAGTGATAAAATTTGTGTTAGTAGCAAATAGTTATTTGAGTTACTTTAGAACACATGATCTAAAGTGACTTGGATAAGTAAAGTATACTTTAGTTATTAGAAGACTCAACACTTACAGTACACCTACACATTGAATGTTATTTCAGCAACAGAAATCAATTTTCAAGTTTACATGAAACGAGTGTCACAAAACAAATATGTAAGGCACGAAGACGTTTTGTAATATTAAAACATTATCATGATGACGCACTGGTTTGTGTGTTTGTGTATCGTGCTGCATCTCTTATCTCTTAATTAATTGGCATTTTAAAAATATATTCATTTCAAACTGATTGAGCATTTTGACTGGAAAAAAAATATTAGTGTAAAATTGGTATTTGTTTTATCCTACCGAAACAGCATATTATGCGATACACACGTTAAACACTGGTATTTGGTACATGCTACTGAAACAGGACCTTACACGAAACATAGGCTAAACGGGTAGGTCATAGGATAGTAGTACAGCTGCCCCTGGTTTTGAACAGCTGAAAAGAGTGACAGCGGTCGGTCAGCTGCAGCACCCGCCGTTATATGGTCTGAATAAAAGGGCTGACTGTCACTTATATTACGCGTCCACAGCTGAAAGTTCGGAGAGTGTTCAACGGCATCACGTCTTAAACCTTGGATCTTTCGATCCACAGCCCGGCACGCTAACTACTAGGCCATGCGTGGCATACTCTTGGCTAGGTCATTATCCTTAAAAGCAAAAGTAAAGAAAAAAATACTATTCTTGAAGAACAGGGGTATGTTACTGCAGTAAATATTTACAAGATACAGAACTCTCTAAGAAGTTTTATGATCGTAAAAAGTACGTTGTTCAGTTTCTAGTACAATCAGCTTCATATTTATAGGTTTTTTTTACAGAAAAGTAAATGTTTTATTGGTCATACACCTTCAGTAAAAGAATGCATTTTCTATAAGTTCAGCTTCTTTTCGTTCCTCTGCACTGAGGAAAAGATCTCTTGAGGTAATTATTTCATAACTTACCCTCTTCCTCAGTACATTTTACCTTTTGTTTCCCTGTTTTAGATTTTTGCAATTTCGCGTAAAGCTACACAATGACAGTTCGTAATTTTGAACTGATATACTAGATGGAAAGCAGCTAGTCAACATGAAAAGCAACTAGTCAACAACACCCACTGCCGACGGGCCCGGCATAGCCAGCTGGTTAGGGCGCTTGACTCGCAATCTGTGGGCTGCGGGTTTGAATATCCGTATCACCAAACATGCTCACCCTTTAAGCCGTGGGGGCGTTATAACATGACGGTTAGTCTAACTATTCGTTGGTAAAAGAGTAGCCCAAAAGTTGGCGATGGGTGGTGAAGACTAGCTGCCTTCCCTCTAGTCTTTCACTGCTAAATTAGGGTCGACTAGCGCAGATAGCACTAGTGTAGCTTTGTGCCAAATTCAAACCAAACGAAACCCACTATCGACTCTTCAGATATTCTTTTTCAGACCGAATAGTGGGATCTTGGTCATTTTAAAGATATCACTAGTTGGAGTCAATCTAAAACTCTCCAAGAACTGATATTACTTTAAACTGGAATTGGATGAACATATAATCATGGAAATAACAAAATAATGAAATCTTAACTAGTAGTATTGAAAAGAAACGTAACGGGTTTGAAAAATAAGACCCTGCTACCTCACGATAAGTCTGAGGACTTAAAACGCTATAAATCGGGTTGCGATATATTCACTGGGTACAGAACAGATAACCCATTATGTAGTTTTGTGCTTAATAGCGAACAAAATTAAAAACAAAACAAATTGTGAAACCGAAAAGGCCTTACGAGAAAGAGCTGGTTGGATGTTAGAATTATTAGCAATGATTTTTAAAATTATTTCAAAGATAAATAGATTTTAATATGGGGATTGAGCCCATATGGGTTTTCTGTTTAAGACACTGAAATGGCCGGGTTTTTTCCTTGTCTGTTTTTACAACAGAGGATGTTAGCTATGTTTCAGATACGGAGTAGTTTTCGCAAAATATTGGAATTAATCTAGATTTTCTAGATATTAATCCTCTGATGATAAACAAAACATTTTGGGCGATTAAAAATATATCAAGCGCCAGTACCATAAAATGTTTGCCCGAAGATTTAGTTTAAAGAAGGTCTAGGATCAGATACGCAAGCCTCTCGCCAATTGGTTTTTAGATCAATAAACAATGCCTTAGAAATTATAAGCCAGCTAGTCTTACTCCTGTATTGGGAAAATGTCTAGTGTTTGTTAAACGAAGCTTTTGGAAAATTAGTTAGCGAATGCTACTTGCTATCTGGATTATGGAAAGGACGTAGAATTATCTTATTTTAATTTTCAAAAGGCTGTTGATAATGTGCCACACATATAAAATATTAACAAGAAAATCACATCGGTAGGGTGAAAGACAAGTTAATTGAAGAGCGGCTTGGTAAGTAAAAGCTGTTCTTAACGGATTCCCAGTCAAACGTGACTTATGCTACGCAGGAGTCAGCAGTTGATTGAGCTTTTACTTTTTTTCCTAACTTATATTAGTGACATTTGTACTGGCGGCAATAGTAAACTAATAAATTTTACCGACGATGCTAAACTCTTGGGAATTTTTACCTGTATTGAGAATTTTAAGTAGTTTATTTGTTTGTAATTAAGCACAAAGCTACACAATGGGCTATCTGTGCTCTGCCCACCACTGAGGGGCTTTTTAAGTAGTGCAGAATAACTTGGATCAATTGTTAAGTTGTTCAGCTAATTGACAAATTAGAAATAAATATAAGGTAATGCGGTTGTGGTATGATAATTTGGATCATACCTGTTATGTAAGTAGGAATCCACTCAATAGCGTGACAGTGAATAATTCGCTAAAACCATCGAGGCAGTGAATATAATAGTATTTAAAGATGTACTAGTAGATGCCAGTTGAAACAATTCAACTGTACTTTTCCTGAAAATAGTGATGAATAAATATAGAATGTGCAGTGAGCCCAATCCCTTGTATCAAAGCGTATATGCAATATGATTGTTTAGTAGGTAATTTACAACCGTCTTTTGTTATTGTGTTATTTTAATAAAGAAAATTATATTGCGTTTGTTGTTAAGCAAAGGAAACCACCTGCAATGCATTGTTGGCAAAAATTTGTGTTTCGATACAATGGGTGCATCCAGCACAATAGAGAGATCAGATTCGCTAAGTTGTCACGGATATTTTTTTTTTCTGTAGGCTGCCACCGTTCCTTGTAATTTATTGAGCGCAAGAAAAGACCGTTACCGAAGGAAGCGCTTTTTTATACATTGTCATTTCTATAAGAAATGTCAAAGGTGAGTTAATAAATTCATATCAGTTTATTCGACATGGTACAATAAATTCATGAATGTATATAACACCGACATGAAATATATATATATATATATATAAACCGGGCAACAATAAATACATACTCAAACACGTTCTTCCCTTTGTGTGTGTTTTTTTTCGTTCATGTTTCTATCTTCGAAATACTTCTTTCAATTAGTCGATGGAGGAAGTCCCGTTTTTTTTTTGTTATAAAATTCCCTTAAAAAAGTAATATTTTTGCTCTTAATAAATTTTTCTTAGTTTGGCGGTATAGCACACACGAAGACTAACGGGGATCAATCTTGATATTGATATGAAATTTTAGGAATTGCAAAAAACGAATAATTTTCCTGTAATGAACTCTTGCAAAGAAGCATTTTGATGTATGATTTTTTTGAACGATTAACCCACCGTTCAGGAGATACAAAGCATTATACACAGACAGACAGACATTTGACTATTACACATAGAGAATGAAAGTTTTTTATAAGTCAAAAGATGTAATTATCTCTTTATAAAATTACTAGTTCGGCCCAACTTGTAACATTGTGTACAGTTTTAATCTTTTTTCTAAGAAAGGATATTGACTTATTGGAAACTATATCGATAAAACCTACTAAAATTACTTCAGAGATGGAAGGTTATCATATGAGGACAAAATAAGATCTCTTAATTTATCTTCTATTGAAAAAAAAGAGTACGAGATTATCTTATTGGACTATATAAGATTAAATGTGGGGATCGATAGGGTAAAGGCCTCTGGTTTCTTTATGTTAAATCCTGAAGTCAATAAGACGCAATAATGACGCAAGGTTAAGATTTAGATTAAGTATTGGATGAGTTCCAGCTAAGACAGTTTTATTTTTCTAACATGGTTACAAACTTATGAAATGAGCTGCCGTCGACAGTAGTGGAGACAAGCACTTTAGAGGAGTTTTAAGAAAATCGATAAAAAATAAATGGTAGGCTTAATTTCCACTTTTTTTTTGGAGGTGGGGGTGGGAGAGCCGTGAAGGGATATTTTGTGGAGCAGTTTAAATGCTAAACAGAAGTTTCTGGGTTGACTTGGCAATATAAATTTAGAAAAAATCTAGACTCAAAACTACCGCTAAGATGTATCAATATCAGAAACTTAACCTCTCCTTCTCTCTCTTGCATACATGGGGATAGGCCTAATGAAAAGTGGCACATCCACTGCTTTTCTTTTATTATTCCTGTAAACTCCCAGTGGAACACAGGGCCGCAACAACACCTCGCCAACGGAAGTTGTTGTTGTAGTTACTTGTAGCAGGTTGTTTTTTACGGGGTGGAGTTGCTAGCCCCGCGCCCAACCCTCCTCCTTTTTCATCATGGACTTGGGACTAGGCAAAGGCGGAGGTTGGCATGTTTGGTGTGACGGGGATTCGAACCCGTGACCCTCAGATTACGAGTCGAGCGCCCTAACCACCTGGCCATGCCGGGCCCCATCAACTGCTTAGTCGCTCAATAACTGTGTTTTTCTGTTCGTTTAATTTTCAGAGAGGACCATTACTTGGTTTTGTATATGCTAGTTTTGAAACCTATCCATGTGAATAAGATGTCGTATAAATATGGATTCTTACTAAATATTATTTACCATCACGATTTTAACATTTTAACATTTGTTATCCACCATTAAGATATCTTCTAAATGCGAGATCTCACAGACTTTCCCTAACCTGAAACTACCGTAAATTTGTTACTGTTGAAAAGCTACAAAAAGGCCTTATTGCGCTTTGTCCAGCGTGGGGAATGGAACCTTGGATTTTAGCTGATCCACTAGGGAGACGCATAGGTTTGGTAGAGCTATTACATCCATCTATGTACCAACGGATAAATAAAAAAATATTTATTATTACAATAAATTGAGATAGATATGTATACTTTACGACACTATACGTATTTCTTTCGTTCTTTCTTTAGTGAAAAGTAAAATATTACTAACAAGTTACAAAAACCCAACACTAAACCTAATGTGTTGTTCGAAAAGCTTAATAAAAGCTTAGTTTTATTATTTGTCATCAGGGTGTAAAGTTACCTGTATTTATTAGACCTTTATCGAGAAGTTTTTACCATGAGATTATTGGTTCCGTGCCGATTTCGATATTTTAGGTCTAAAATTATTAGCTCTATAACGGAAGGACAAATTTTACACGTTTAAGTTTTTCTCTAACACTTAAAATTCAAGAGTAATTTTTCACACTATCTAATGTAATATTTCTACACGGATTATTTAAAGATAAGCATAATACGATCGTTTTGATCTATCTTTAATGACAGTATGTATCAATAAATTATCGTATCGCGGGGTGCTTAGTTTGTGAAACACGTCGTTATCGAATAGAAACTTTTAATGGGTACGAAATAAACAGTGATTATTTCTTTTTACGGAGAATAAATACTGATACATTCGTATATTTTAAACTGTTTATAAAGGTTTTAACTACTCTTGTAGCATACAGACAGACACACAAACATGTGCAGATAAGAAAGACGCAATTTTGAATATTCGTATTTTATTTAAACTTGAAAATAAAAATTGAATATCACATTCTTAGTGTCATTAGGCTAATCTTCAGTTTCTTAAATTAATAGTGAAACCCGATATCAAATTTATAGAAATACATACAAATGATATTATTGCGATTTTGTATTTCTTAGGTGTTGTTGTTGTTGTTATTTGTAGTTAAGCACAAAGGTACACAACGGGCCATGCGTTATAAACCTTCAGACGTATCGATCTGCAACTGGGGGAGTGTATGTCTTAAATAACATACTTAAAAATTAAAACAATTAATTTAATAAAAATCTAAATGTAATAACACGAAATACAAACTTCTCTAAATTACACCGTGTTTAACTTACAACCGAATCTCTTAGTAAAACCTTTTCATATTACATTATCTGATAAATAATGTAGAGTTGGCGGTGGGTGCTGGTAGAAAGCTGCATTCCCTCTAGTTTATCAACTTAAAATTGGTAAATGATCTTAGTAAAACCTTTTCATATTACATTATCTGATAAATAATCTAGAGTTGGCGGTGGGTGCTGGTAGAAAGCTGCATTCCCTCTAGTTTATCAACTTAAAATTGG
>NW_013665921.1:178719-191393 GCF_000517525.1 Limulus polyphemus
TAAACTAGATCTTAGTAAAACCTTTTCATATTACATTATCTGATAAATAATGTAGAGTTGGCGGTGGGTGCTGGTAGAAAGCTGCATTCCCTCTAGTTTATCAACTTAAAATTGGTAAATGATCTGCGGAAATAACCCTTGTATTGTGTTGCGCAATTCTGAAATAAACAGCATAAAATATGACGGTATTATATTATGTTGGACAAAATACTAATTTCATGTGGTTACTTAATTCTCGCAAACATTATTGAATTTATAAAAAGTGCTTTTATAAAGTATTTTCTGTATTTGAATGTATTCTTTAAACTATTAGTGTTTATAACTTAGTTCAACCAGAATAGCATAACTGTGCCATGCTTTTTTCGTATATTGTATAGTCATACAGAAATTAAGGTTGCTCATTCAGTTAAATTATATATAATTAGATCAAATATGGTTGGAAAAACATCATTCACACTAAGCAATTTGTTATCATTAATTTTGAAATAAAGTTATTGCCAAAATTAAAGTATTTCCTTCTACGTCAATAAGTTGGTGTTAAATTCTACCTTACAATGTTGTTTTCCTGTAAGTAAAATGCAAGCAAGAAAGGAATATTGACATTTTACTGTAATCTCTTATCGTTCGTATTTACGCCAGAATCAGGTGAAGAATTAACAAGCGACAGAAATATTTCGTGTAAACACTGTCTTTTTTCCTAATTATTTCTTTACTTAAGAGGAGATTAATGATTTTCTCATATGAGCTAGTTTCTCTGTATAGTTTTCTTTGACGAGGGGGTATATAACATTGCAGCGTGCGTATATCAACAACGAGTTTTCACAAATATGTTAATTTCCACTTCAGCGTCCCTTGTTGCATGTGTAACTAGCCCTCAAGAAAACATCTGGTCGTTCGTAGATGCAGTTTGCCAGTTCTTGCATTTCAACTATCCTCAAGACAGGCAATCAACGTGGTCGACATCGACCAGCCCCAGTAACATTCAAGTCGCGCTCTTGTCGACCGCACTTGACTTCAATCACAACGGCTTCCGGAGGTTTGATTGCATTATTCATAAGCAGTGTCATAAGACTAGTTCTCGTAGTAACCTAACCTACCCCCCTTAGCAGTCGGCTTTCTTGTCGTACTCGAAACATACTACCGTGGCTGAGCTTTCTAAGGCAAAGTGGCTTAACTAGGAGATCGTTACTATTGTCATACTAAATTGAAATATTGTTGCCCTTAGCTTACTTTGCGTTCCTCGTGAATCAGATGTCTTATCCACAAAGCCCCCGCTACTTTGTGTTTCGGTAAAGCTGAACACCCTTAGGTTTGGAGCTTTGTAAAATCCATCAACTTTTTAAGGAATGGAATGTAGAAGTACGTGTTGATTTAAGAATCTTTAGACCACATATACAGATGGATATACGTTAATATCAGTTGATACAGTGATACATTGAACATGTACTAGAAGTCACATCCCTAACAAAACTCGTGAAATTACGTATTTATTGAAATTTCTATCTGGTTTCTGTCTGATGTTACACATTTCCACCCAAATTTGCTAAATATTGTCATTGTTTTATTCTTGGTTTTTCAACCTTAAATGAAAACCTATAAAGTGCTTTAAGTGTCTAAGTCGTAGGGTTACGGTGCGCAAATATCAACAGCATTTCGTAAAGAAAACGTGTTAAAAATAAAAAACAAGTTGAGAAATTTAAATGGCATGAATTTACAAACATCCGCAGTACGGGTAAGACAGTTTATTAACGTTGTTGAATTTTGCGCAAATCTACTCGATGGTTTTTATTCTAAGAATCTAAAAATATCGCTTGTTAGGCTTACCTTTACAACCAAATTGTTCAATAATATAATCAATATATTTAAACAAATAATGAAACAATTATTGATGACAACTTGAAAACGATCTTTAGAAACAGTAAAGGTATTTTGTTAAAAAATATTATCTATCTATAGTTATACATTTGTATTTTTCTTTAATATCGAAGAAAATAAAATCCTTGAAATAATATTTATTTTTTATAAAAAAAAACTGAATCCTGTTATAAAGAATGTGTCCAATAAGAAAAAATATTCCAAGTCGTCTCGATGAAATTTCATTCTATGTTAATTTATTCGTGATTTGATTCTGCTGCCAGAAATATAGTTTATGTTTTCATTTTCAAAAATATGTGAAAAAATGTGCCTCTTAAAGTAAGTTAAATGTATATATGTGTCTGTTCGAAGTCCCGAAATACGTATATTACCTCTTCTTACTCGTCTTCCTTACTCATCTTTTTAATTTTCTTCTTCTTTATTCCTCCTTAATCTCATCCAGGTTTGGGGTCGATCGCACGGGTATTTTATATTAGCCAAGAATTTTTCCACTCGGGTGGCTGGATATATAAGAACAAGGCTAACATATTGTTTAGGAAAAATACTTCACTAAAATTTTTAATTTTTCATTAACAATATCTACTTTTTAACTCTGAGGTGGTGCAAAACTTTAAAACTG
Organism: Limulus polyphemus; assembly: GCF_000517525.1. Lineage (NCBI taxonomy): Eukaryota > Metazoa > Arthropoda > Merostomata > Xiphosura > Limulidae > Limulus > Limulus polyphemus. The sequence continues at coordinate 181,214 of NW_013665921.1, forward strand.
AATAAAATATGACCCATTTATACTTTAATACTACACACACCACATCATCAGGTACACTTTAATACTACATACCACATCATTAGGTACACTTTAGTACTCCATAGCACATCATCAGGTACACTTTAATGCTACACACCATATCATCAGGTACATTTTAATACTACACACACCACATCTTCAGGTATACTTTACCACTACACACTACATCATCAGGCAAACTTTAATTCTACATACCACATCATCACGTACACTTTAATGCTACACACCGCATCATCAGATACACTTTAATACTACATACCACATCATTAGGTACACTTTAATGCTACACACCATATCATCAGGTACATTTTAATACTACACACACCACATCTTCAGGTATACTTTAACACTACACACTACATCATCAGGCAAACTTTAATTCTACATACCACATCATCACGTACACTTTAATGCTACACACCGCATCATCAGGTACACTTTAATACTACATACCACATCATTAGGTACACTTTAATGCTACACACCACATCATTAGGCAAACTTTAATTCTACATACCACATCACTAGGTACACTTTAACACTATACACTACATCATCAGGCAAACTTTAATTCTACATACCACATCAACAAGTACACTTTAACACTACACACTACATCATCAGGCAAACTTTAATTCTACATACCACATCACTAGGTACACTTTAACACTACACACTACATCATCAGGCAAACTTTAATTCTACATACCACATCACCAGGTACACTTTAACACTACACACTACATCATCAGGCAAACTTTAATTCTACATACCACATCACCAGGTACACTTTAACACTACACACTACATCATCAGGCAAACTTTAATTCTACATACCACATCACCGGGTACACTTTAACACTACACACTACATCATCAGGCAAACTTTAATTCTACATACCACATCACCAGGTACACTATTCCGCATATTTATAACCTTAAAGACAAAAATATTTTATCGGAGAACAAGGTAGGCATTACTTAGATATTTTATGGCTCAAAATTTTAACTCTTATACTTTTGTTTCTAATTCCAACCATTTCATTCCAAAACTCAAACAAACCACCATAGGCAAATTATCCAAATAAGTCCACAAACACATGAATCAAATCACTTCTAGTTCCTGTAAGTTCTAGAGAATATAAGTTCATAACTTTAAGCTTTTTTCTATAGCTCAAGTTAGTTATTATGCTAGTGATTTGTCTCAGTACGCTCTCTAGCGTGTTGGTACCTAAATTAGGTCACACAAGCTTATTATATAATGGTGCAATAACCTTCCATAATGACAAGCCTCTTTTTATTGGCAGTACAACTCATTTACCTATACATATTCCTACCGATTTCAACGACGTGTTATGAAAGTTTGTAGAAAATACTCAATAAATTGACCATCTATCATAGCTTAATGCTTAGTTGCTAATTAGTTCAATTTCGTCTAGTAACACAACATATATTTTCTTATCTACGAGATCAGCCCGACAGTTGGAACTTCCTCAATGACTTATAGTATAGCTGCACCTTACTAAGCCTGATTGGTTTAGTGTTAACGATAATGAAGCTTCTCAAATTAGTAAAAACAAATACTGCGTATCTTATTATCGAGTCGAGCGAGTGAAGCAAAGATTTTAAGTTAATGAAGACACTAATTCATTATAGTCTCCGTCAAGAAACGCTAAGTGCTATTTTAAGCAACGCCTAAACGTTTTTTTTGTTTTGTTTTTTGCCTTCTTCGTAAAGAATATTATAGTTTGCCTGTTAATATGGTGATACATTATTATAATATGTCTATTTGTCAAGGTTGTCAACGTCAGAAGGTGAAGTAAAGCCTCCTGGTGGGAATAAACGCCTCAAAGGGTAAAACAGATATAAATCAAAATATTGTTGGGTTGATCAGAAAACGGTAGTTGATACAAAGCAAAACATACTTGGACTAAGTACAGTAATTAGCCGAATTATTATTTTTATCAACTGAACAGAGATGTTTTTAAATAACACATAGTTATATCCCAAACATGGATTCATGTTAACATGAGTTGATAGTCGCAATAAATAAATATTGACCGCTAACAATTCTGACGACAGATTTATCCATTTTTCTGGATTTATTTACTTTTTTATGTTCAATAATGTAAATAGAGTAATATCCACATAAATTGTCTAATTGTTCTGAAATATAATGATATTTAGGGTTTGGTTTGTTTGTAGTTATGCACAAAGCTACACAATTGGCTATCTGTGCTCTGCCCACCACGGGTATCGAAACCCAGTTTCTAGCATTGTAAGTCCGCAGAAATACCTCTGTGCCACTGGGGGGCTAGGGTTTGGATGTTGTTGTCAAGCGCAAAGGTATCTGTTCTCTGCCCACCAAGGGTTTTAAACTCGAATTTTAGCGTCGTAAGCCTGTAGACTTACCGCTGAGCTACTGAAGTGCAATATTTAGGGTTAATGTCTTGTCTCACAATTAAATGACTTATGTATTAGAGGGTTCAACGTACGTCAGGTTTTTAAAGAACGAAGAACACCCTTCATAGACTCATCAAAAAGTGTGTTACACAGAAATGTTGGTATATAAAAATCACCTCTGTTTTGGCAATTCATTAGTACTGCTATATGAAACTTAATTCCTTTAAAAAACAACACGTATCAAGTAAAAAGAACATCAGATATACAAGAAGGTTTTTCTTTTATTTTTGGATAAAATTTCTTGTTGTCGTAAATAAAACAATATGAAGCTTCCAAAACCACGTTACCGCAAAAAAAAATAAAGAAAATAAAAGCGGTCCGCGCTTTGGGGTCAATGGGTACATTATAAGAGTGGCGGTCAAACACTGCTTTTCGATTAGTCGAGAGCAATCCACGGCTAGCGGTATTTAGTGTTGACTGACTGCCTTCCCTCTAGTCTATCACCTCAAAATTAGGGACGGCTGGGGCAGTTGGGTCTCGTGTAGTTTTGCACGAAATCCAATAAACAAACGAACTTCCAATACAAAGGTATGGCTAAGAAGCTCCGAAGTTTACACGGTTAGTTTGTTAATGTAAAAAATGCTGTTAAAATATACCCAAATAACGTTTTAATTATAATACTGCTATATGTGCATCTTAAGGCAGGTGAAAATAACCAGCCCGTCATTCAGAATCTGTCGGTCAGAGAAAACCAGCATTTTGTGCTTCTCTCAACTACATGTCATGATTAGAATGAATGGATGCTGGAAAGAAGGCAATATACTAATTCACCTGTTCATCTCCATGACAGCCACACATTCACAATCGTTTTAGACAATATATATATTGTTCTGTTACCTTTAATTTATGACCTGTGTTCCTTTCAAGTTATATTTATTTCCGTGTACTGAGTCTGGTGTCAGCTCGGGAAGTAACTTATTTATATCATAATGTCCACATTTTATCTATATATTTATGCAGAGATCTTATTTTCAACGTTTCTTACCTCTCATAACACTAACCTTCTACAAGAAAATCTAACATCTATACAAAGCTTGTTTTCTTGCTACGGCGTATAATTATATTGATCTAAAAATGGGTTTCTTTCAGTGGGGTGCGCTAAGCAGGGGCGGGGGGGGGAGCGTGTCAAACATTCAGTTGGGGCTACATTTTATTTTGGGGGGGATATAAATGTTTTTAAATATATTTTTTATGACGTGCCTTAAAACTGTAAGAGTATGCTTATCAAGAAGAGAGCCAATCAGAGCAGACTTTACATCTCGTCGAATGTTCTGTTCTTGCCGTATTATATAAACGTACAGTATACAAAATGGCGGAGTTTGTGGTATGTGAATAACTGATTTTTTTTTGTCATGTGTGTATGGCCATCTCTTTAGGAGTTACCTTATGTATTTTTTAATAAAATGGAGCTTTGTTCAAGAGATGAAAGCCCCTGATCTAAACGATAATACAACAGATTTATTGCTACACGACTATAATCAAAATACCTATGTTCTTGTTTTAAGTGAACAGTTTTGTATATGTAAACGTTTTATTGAAAATAGCTTTCTTGCATTTGGCTACGCGTAGGACGTGACCAAATGGTTAGCTACTTCGACCGCGAAATCAATGGTTCGTTGGTTTATGGGCTATTTCCACAAAAACGCGCTCCATATGATGGAACCGAGGGTGCATTATGAGAGTATCAGTTGAATCTTCAACTTTTGAAGTTTGAAGTGATAGACTAGAGGGAAAGTGGTTAGTCAACATTACCCAGTTAGTCAACATTACCCATAGCCAACTCTTGGGCTACTATTTAACAACAAATAGTGGGATTGACTGTCACATAATAGCGCCCACATTATAGGTTGAAAGGGTTAACATGTTCGTGAACGGATTTCGATCCCGCGACCTGCAGGTTGCTGGTCCAGCGCACTAACCACTGGGCCACGCCAGGGTAGAGTGTTCTAGTCTTGAATGGCCCGGAATGACTAGGGTCGCGGGTTCGAATCCCCGTTACAACGAATACGCTCGTCCTTTCAGCCGTGGGGGCGTTATAATGTGACGGTCAATTCCACTATTCGTTGGTAAAAGAATAGCCCAAGAGTTGACGGTGGGCGGTGAAGACTAGCAGATAACCATCGTGTAGCTTTGCGCGAAATTCTAAAATAATTCTTTTTCTGTTTGAGATATTGGCACCATGTGGAAATATCATTGACAAGCATAGAAGTCATTATAAAATCCACACTTTAATTGTTCAGTTGTTATCAAATTACCAATTCTTTTCGAGATATTTGGGTCGCATGTTCATACATATAGGCATCACTTTACGTTCATCGAGTAAAACGTAGAAATACACGACAGAGTAAGTTTCGCGTTTTCTATCGCAATATTCATATATATAGTTTGATTTAAACTTAAAATATGTGTTTGAAACTTCGCTATGTCGTTTAGTATACACCTGAACTTTAACACTTCATCATACTGTTCAGTGAACATCTCAATATTACACTTCATCATACTGTTCAGTGAACATCTCAATATTACACTTCATCATACTGTTCAGTGAACATCTCAATATTACACTTCATCATACTGTTCAATGAACATCTCAATATTACACTTCATCATACTGTTCAATGAACATCTCAATATTACACTTCATCATACTGTTCAGCAAACATCTCAATATTACGCTTCATCATATCGTTCAGTATACATATGAAGTTCCAGGTTATAATACCACTCAATACGTACCCAAACTCGACACTTCACCATACCGTTCAGTATACATTTGAAGTCGAAACTTCATTGTACTGTTCAGTAAACATCTGAAAACCATATAAAATTTCTATACTCAAAAGGTGTCTTTGACTGCAAGTCACCTTTCGTAACCTATCCGTCTTCTATCATTTCCTAGACAGACTGAAAAGGGGAGAGGGACTGTATTCTTCCTAATATTGATTAAAATGGAAACGGTAGTTTGGGGAGGAGAGAGACAGATGTGATTAAGGCTTTGAGTTACAGGCTGTCTTTGTGATCTGACAGACCACATTCCACAGTATAATGCCACGCACCATAAACCCCCAGATCAAATAATATGGAAATGTCAACTCTATTGATCGCTTTAAATTAAACTGTCTACCGAGAGACAGATGATGAATTGATTGGTTTTCAAGAGGGCGTCTTCTTCTATTGTCTTACTAGCATCAAGGACGCTAAAAGAAAGTTCACAGCAATATCTGTGATTATTTATATAATTCTCTTAGCATTTCAAGATTACGATTTCTTGTTAAGTAAGCAACATTTTTTAATAAAGCAGTTAAGTGCTTATTACAGAGAAAAAAAAATATTTCTTATATATTAGCTGTAGAAGTGATTCAAGTCACTAATAGAGAGCGATTTTAAACCAAAACGGCAACCATTATGTAATATTAGCAGTTTCAATTAAGGTGTCCATCACCTGTCAAATATGGAAATGTTTTGTGATTCAAATTCTAAAATTTTTAATGAAATAAAATAGTAATTTAGACGTGAAATTCGTTCGATACTTGTTAGTTTGAAAGAAATTATTTTAATCAGTAAAAAAATATCTTATTCGGTTGAGAAAAAAAATATAACTTTATTAGTAAAAACTAAAAATGATTTCTTTTGGACTTGAAAATCAGTAATAGAATTGTTCTCTGTTAAGAGTAGGAAAAAACACGATCGTTATTTTTATTATTCTTTTATCTTCTGTAAAGAGGTTTGTTTGTTGTTAAACACAAAGCTGCACAATGGGCCATCTGTGCTCTGCTTATCACGAGTATCGAAACCCGATTTTTAGCGTTGTAAGTCCGCAGACATACCGCTGTGCCAACGGGGGGGGGACAAAACATTTTTTATAGAACATTTGTTTGGTTAAAAGCAAACCCACATTTTACTATCTGCTGTGTCCACCATGTGGAATCAAACACGGACTTTAGCGTTGAGAGTCCGTAAACTTACTGCTATCACACCGAGGTACTGTAAAAAGGAATACTAGGTATACTTAAAATATAATTTTTTCCAATTATTTTTGTCTCTTCATTTTTTTTTAGAAAGATGCTCCCTCGTTAACGCTATAGAAGACTTTATGCACCCATTTTCCAACCGTTATTACTGTATTAGCACTTGTGATTTTGTTTTTTAAGTGTTTTTTTTTACAAACTTTCGATAAGGAAGACGTTTGTACTGTTTTTTTAAACGACACAGACAGAGATAGTTTAAAGCTGGTGAAATGAATAACCTGCATTTGAACTGATAATTACGGAATGTGTCAATGCACTCGAAAATGGATCAAAACATCGTCTTATCCAAAGTTCACCAGGCAGCTTGTCAAATTTTTAAAACAACTTTCAATGTGTTCATAATGTATAGTTCACGTCGCCAACAACAGGCGCTGCAATCGCTTTTGTGGTAAAAAATAGTATGTAAATTCATATAAATCTGATTTCTAAGCAGCGAGTGATTTGTTTGCTACATGTAGCATTTGTTTTATGGTAGATTCAACTGTTGTTATTGCTGTAACGTATCGTAGCAACAAATTAAAATATATAATAAAAGCTACTCTCTATTCGTAACGCTCCCTTTGTTGGTAACGCTCGACTCTCTGTTTGTATTGCTAAAATTGGCTTGATGGTTGTCTCAAGCGAAAGTTTCGAGTTCAAATTCCAGTTGAGTCTGAATTTAATTGAATTTGTCTTTATTATTATATTTCTTTTTTTATATAATTAGTATCCTAATTACAACAAGCTCTTTGGAAAAATACGAATACTATCATAGATTAAACATAGTATTACATATAAACACCAGTGTTTCTGTGTTTCAAAAACAACTTAACTTTATTTTCAACCCAATAAATAGCTATACAATACATTATTACTAATATTTCTCACTTTCAATAAGAGATCTTTAAACATTAGTGAAAAAATTTGTAAGCATTTTTTATGAAAAGTTGTATCTTCATGCATTTGCCCTTCACCGTCAAATTCTTTGCTCTTGCCATCACGATTATTAAATCACAGGGTCAGATATTTGACCATATAGTAATATGTCTTCAAGAAACAGATTTTTTGCATGGTTCAGTCTATAAAGCTCTATCAAGGAGTAGGTTTGAACATAATATAATAATATACATAAGCCAAAAGTTACAGGAGATGACCAAATATACACAAAAAATGTTGTTTTCGTGAAATACTAGAAAAACTAGACTGAAAAGCTGCCTGTTTCATAAGGTATTACTTATGTACTGAATAGTTCATTCTTATAAGACGGTTACCACTTGAATTTGTAATATCTATCTTCTTAGTTCCAAATCAAATAACAAAATCCATATAGTTTCACGATTATTAATGATGTTATAAAATTATTATCTGTTTTCTTGGAATTTTTCCTAAACTTCGCTTACAATTCACAAATAATCATTAATTGTTTTTTTCCATTTTGTACATTATAAAACAATTGGAAATTGCCTTAAAACTTTAAATCTGTCTAAAAAAAATATGTAATGTCCAGTATATGATGACAAGTAGTGCAAGTAATTTAAGCTTTGTCAAAAAATCAAAGAGAAACTTTCCTAAAACACGTATTTTGTAAAAGTAGTGACTCCTGTACTGAGCAATATACAAAAGACACAAAATGTCATCAAATATATCGTTTTTTTTCACTAAGTTATTTTTGTTGCAAAAGCAACGTACTGAACATCATATAAGCGACTCTCAGTTGAAATAAGGAGTTATTGAAAGATCCGTATCATCCTAGAAGATGTTTGCCGTACAAACAGCGCCTCCTGTACATAGCTTTACGAAATCGACACGGAATTGGAAAACAAAAATTAAAAAGGCCTCTCTTATTTTTCTTTCCTAGAGGGCATTTGCTGTAAAAAATATACTAAGCAGTACAGAAACCAATCTCTATTAGAACTCAAGAAATCATAAGAAAAGAAGCGTTTCTTCCTAGAAGATGTTTGTTGTACGAACAGTGCTTCCTTTATTTCACATTGTAGAAGTGACCCTCAACTGAAAAACAAAAGTATTGACAAAATTAACACTTTTTTTCTTGGAAGATGTTTGTTGTAAAAACAGTGTACTGGGCATTGCAGAAGTGACCCTCTACTGAAGAACAAAAATCAATAAAAAATACCCCTTTTCCCTAGACGTTGATTGTTGTAGTAACATTATCTTCTGTGCTGAAAATGCCAGAAGTGAAAAGCAAGAATTAATCAATAAATGCCCGTTTTTCCCTTAAGGATTTTAGTAGTATACCGACTCGTATATATCCCATTGGAGTCACACCAATGGGAGTTGTTGGAAAATAAAAATTAAAGGCTGCTGCTCATTGAGTCTTTAGAGAATGAGATATCATAAGACCTTAGTTTGGTTTTGGTTGAACTTCGCGCAAAACTACTCGAGAGCTATCCGAGCTGCCGTCCATGATTTTGCAGTGATAGAGTGGAGGGAAGGCCAGTAGTTAATACCATCCATCGCTAACTCTTGAGATACTCTTTTACCAATGAATAGTAAGATTGATGTTCGGTGATGGGGATTCGAACCCGCGGCCCGCAGATTACGAGTCGAGCACCATAATCACAAGGCTATGTCAGGCACATGTGATCTTAGAGTGCCGCCAGGGGACGGATAGTGTGATACGGTGCTGCTAGAGGGATGGGTCCACTAGAGAGAAATCACGGATGATAGTTCTATAAAGGTCCACCAGTGGCCTGACATTTGACATTGAGCTCATCAGAGGGTGTAATAATATAACGGCTACATTACTTAATATTGGTTGTAATGGCTAATCATTGATTGGCTTTATGGTTAGTTATAAATATGTCTGTTCAAATAAGTTTTCAGGAAATAACTAAATTCTAAAAATTATTTTCAATATAATTAAGTTTAGTTATTTTTTTTTCGACAGATGTACGTATATATGAACCAGCTTTTGTCTTTACCTCGATTGCCAATTTACGTCACAATCTTTGTTATGTCTTCAAGAATAATTATGTTCAACTTTTTATCTTCAAAGTTTATTTCGGTATTCATATATCCAACAATAAATCAAGCGATTGGATGTGTAAAAACTAACATTTTGTTTTTCACTGAATTGGCTGCAGTTTCACTACTTGTAATGCAATTATAGTATGCTGAATGTATTCGGACATTCGACTATTCAAGAAAACTTTCATTTCTGAGAATCCAACAAAATGAATATGGAAGCTTAAAATGCTACATCTGAAAAAATTGGTTTTTCAAAAAATACATAAGCGTAACCATCTGGCATAGTAAATACAAATTCAACTATCATCCGAATACCTATTCAACCATACAGATCTACACAACATTTCATAATGTCAATCAGTTATATAATCGAAATCCAGGAGCACCCATTACAATCAATATGGCGTAATCAATCCCCTACATTATCACACCCTCTAGTAAGCCCAATGAATGAGAACTATCAGCTCTCTGGTGACATTCTATTTAACTATTATTATTAAAGGTACTCTAATAAACTAAGATCTATAACGTAATAGATCACATGACCTTCCTCTTTCTAAAGGCTCTCACTGGGGTTGTTCCTTTGGAATCGCCCTAGAAGGTATAATGTTGATTTTTGTTCTAGGAACAGTGCGTTCTGCACTAAGCACTACAGAAGCGACACCATTGGAAAACAAAGAGTC
>NW_013665921.1:192393-193485 GCF_000517525.1 Limulus polyphemus
ACGCTCAGACACGGTTCTAGGAACAGTGCGTTCTGCACTAAGCACTACAGAAGCGACACCATTGGAAAACAAAGAGTCTACTTCCCGAAAAGGATATTTGTAGTAGGAAACGTGTATCTTACACTAATCATTAAAGAAATGACACTTTATGTAAAAACTAAAATTAAAAACAGCAGTTTCTATTTTACTAACCATTGCAGAAGTTACACCATAACAAAATACAAATTATCATTAAAGAGACACGTTTTTCCCTACAGTATGTTTGTTGTAGAAGCACTGTATCCCGTACTCAGCATTACAGAAACTGCACCATATTGAAAAACAAACAACAACAAAAAGTTATCTGAAAGATTTTCAACCAATTATACTCAGCACAGGACATACTGTTCTACAACAGCTATCTTCTAGTTGTTTCGTGTATTCGTGTTACACAAGGGCTATCTTAACCAGCCGTCCCTAATTTTGAAAGCCGTGGATGTGTTATAAAAATGACTCTCAAATTTCACTATTCTGTCAGACAAGAGCAGTCCAAGAGCTGGATGATACTCACTAGCTGCTTTCCGTCTAGTCTATCAGTTCAAATTTAGGGACAGTTAGCGCAGATAGGACTTTGGTAAGTTTGCGTGAATATCCGCAAACCAACAATCAAACTACTGAATAAGGAATTATTTGCAGAATTATAATACATAGTTCTTCTTATTTGCTGTTGATTTTAAGAGTAAGTCTCTGTTGCTTTATATATAGGGAAATATACGTAATTCATGAGAATATTTATACGGTACTACGCAAAAAATCGACATTTTATAAAAATTGATTTCCCCCCACTGTTTTACATAGATTAGAGATGAAAATAATTATTAACAAACATAACTGGAGTCAAAGTAATTACGTTTTTACGAAACTGAGGACGTTAATCAAGTTAAAGGAAATGCTTACACTTAAGTCGAGGTTTTTATCGTACATATATTTGAATCGATTGTGTTCTTAAAGCAAAGTTCGCTTAAGACACGCGATTTAAATGTTACGCGTGGCAAGAAACTCACGCGAGCGTAGCTATGCATGTACAAATAACTTGACGTACTAGACAATGTG